>NW_026110662.1:335000-670000 GCF_024679095.1 Eriocheir sinensis
TTTTGTGTATTTATTTTGTTACGAATTTACATTATTTTATGTATTTTGTATATATTTTATATGTATTTCTTCATTTAATGTATTTTGTATATATATTTTATACAAATTTTCGTTATTTTATTGTGTGTATTCGTATATATATTTTGATACAATTTATACAAATTCATATTTATTTTATATGTATTTGTATATATATTTCATACAAATTTATATTGTATGTGTATTTTGTATATTTATTTTAATACAAATTCAAATATTTTATGTGTATTTTGGTAATATATTTTAATAAAAAAATTATTTTATGGTATTTTGTATCTTAATTTTCATAGCAAATTTCACATTATTTTATTAATATTTTTATATTTATTTTGATACGATTTTATATTTTTCTATTATGTTTTGTATATATTTTATACATATTTTACATTATTACTTAATGTGTATTTTGTATATATTTTATACAAATTTACGGTTTTAAGTGTATTTGTTTATATATTTTCATTCAAATTTATATTATTTTATGTGTATTTTGTATATGTATTTCAAAATTATAATTTTAATAATAATAAACACTAAATTCTTAAAACAAAAGAAAATTGTATACAATATAAATACATAAAATAAGGCATGAATCTGTAATGAAATTTATATGTAAACATGCATGATAATATGAATGCAAATTTGTATGAAAATATATATACAAATATACAGAAGAAGTATATGAATTTGTATGAATTTTAAATAAATTATATAAATATGTCCATATTAATAAAATAAATATACATATAAAATAATGTAAATACAAAATAATGATATAAAAAAATCGAATCAAAATAAATAAAACAAAATTGCAATAAAATAAGTGTAAATTTGAATGAAATATCGTATATGCAAAATACAAATGATATAGCAAATTTTGTATAAAATATATATAAAAATACAATATTAAATAGTGTAAATTTGTATGAAAATATATAACAAATATATATCGAATAATGGCACATTTGTATAAAATATACATATATAAAATATATATAAATATATAGTAAATATGATATGAAAATACCAATAGTAAATAAATATAATATCAATAAATAATGTAAATATATGATATATATATATATATCATATATAATTATCTGAATATATACGTATATACATAAATATATAATTTTATATCAAAATACACAAACATAATGTAAACAGTGGTGTTTTGAATATATGGAAAATACTCTGATTAATAATTTGTATTAGCTAGCATATGAATACTATATAATAGAGTAAACTTATGAAAATATACATGTATCACATATAAATGAAACATTCAAGTATCGAATAATATCAAATAGTAATAATGTAAATTTTGCATCAAATAGATAAAAGAAAAATAAAGAACGCATATTTGTATGAAAATATATATATAAATAAAAAATAAATATATATATATATATATATATATATATATATATAAATATTTATATATAATGAAATATATACAAAATACAAATAATGAAATAAAATATAAAGAAAAATAAGATATATAAATAGCAAATTGATAATATATAATGTAATTTTATATTAAATAACACATCAATGTAATTTGTCATAAAATATATATGAATAATATAGAATAATCGTAATATAAAATATATATTAAATATAAATATATAATAATAATAATGTAAATTTGTATGAAAAATATAAGATAAATAACAATCAGATGATGAATTATATATGTATTGAAATTTAGTATTAAAAGTAAATATATAAAATGCACATACCTTGCTGCAAATTACTGTATTGTAAATAAGATATGCAAAATACATATATAAAATAATGTAAATTTGTTTCAAAATACATATGGTTAAATACACATAAAATAACGTAGATTTCTATAGAAGAAAATATATATATACAAAATAAACATATAATTATAACATGTATAAAATATATACAAAATGGCACATTAAATAATGTAAATTTGTATAAATAAATAAACAAAATACCTATAAAAGAATGTGTATTTGTATAAATATAAATATACAAATGTATATAAAATAACGCAATTATATAAATCTATATATAAAATGTCACAAAAGTAATTAAATTTGTATGAAAATAGATAAAATACACAAAAATAATGTAATATGTAGAAACATATGTACAAAATAATACATATAATCATGTAATTTGTATAAAAATGATTTTAAATAAACAAATAATATAAATTTGTATAAAAATATATACAATAAATACACATTGTAGAATAATGTAAATGTATAAAAAAAAAAAATATGTATGCAAAATATATATAATCATGTAATTTATATCAAAATGAATAAACAAAAAACAAAAAAATTATGTAAATTTGTATGAGAAAATATATACAAAATACATATAAAATAACGCAATTTCTATAAAAATATATGTACAAAATGCACATAAACATTAATTGTACAAACAATATATACAAACACACATTAGATAATGTAAATAGAGCAAAATATGTATAAAATACCTAATGGGTGAATAATTTAAATTCGTATCGAGTTAGATTAAGAAAATACCAAAATAATGTAATTTTTGGATGAAAATATAGAAAACACATTACAACTAAACTCAAATATTAAATAGACATATACATTACATTAAATAATTTAAAATTGAATGAAATAAAATATACAAAATAAAATATGTAATAGTATAATTTGTAATAAAATATATAAAATATTACATAAAAAATAATATAAGCATTTGTATGAAAAAATATATACAAATACTATAGCAAGTAACACATCTTTTGTATAAAATTTGTTTCAAAGTATATACGAATACATTATAAATAAAAACGTAATTTATACGAAATGTATATAAATACACATAAAACAATATATATATAAATAATATAAAATAATGTAAATTGTAACAAAAATAAATAAGGCTGCAATTCCAATAAATGAATGTAATTGAAATATATATAATATATATACAAAGAAATAATCTAAAATTTGTATAAAATATATAAAAATAAAATAATACTTTTTAATTTGTTTGAAAATAGAAGATTAAATAATAAAGTTAAGTATTTGTATTGAAATATACATATAAAATCCACATAAAATAGTCAAATTTATGAAATATATAAACATGAAACACATAAAATAACGGTAAATTCTCTGGTTAAAATATATACAAAATATACATTAATATTTTAAATATGTATAAAAATATATTATATTATATATATTTTATTGAAAATTTATGTTATTTATGTGTATTTTGTATATATTTTCACAAATTTACATTATTTTTATTGGTATTTTGTCTATTTATTTTGATACGATGAATTACATGATTATTTGTAGTATTTTGTACATATTTTTTATAATGAATTTACATTATTTTATATGTATTTGTTTATATATTTTTATACAAATTTTCGTTATTATATGTGTATTTGTGTAAGTATTTTGATACAAGTTTACATAATTTTATGTATTTGTATATATTTCTAATTCAAATTAGCTTATTTTATCTGTATTTGTGTTATCTATTTTCACACAAATTTAATTATCATGTAATTTGTATATAGTTTTATATAAATTTAATTTCTATTTTATGTGTATTTTGTATATTTATATTTATACAAAACACACATTCTTTTATTATATTTTGTTTATTTTTGATGATGAGTTTATATTATTTTATGTGTATTTTGTATACATTTTTTATTCGTATTTACTTAATTATATGTATTTTGTATATATATTTTATAGAAATCTACGTTATTTTATGTGTAATTCCTTTATATACTTTTGAAACAAATTTACATTGTTTTATATGTATTTTATAGTATCTATTTTAAAATACAATTACCTATTTTATTAAAGTGCAAAAAAGTTTTGTATATCTATTTTAATACCAATTCAAATATTTTATATGTATTTTGTTATATATATTTTTATAAAAAATGCGTTATTTTATGGGTATTTTGCATCTTCATTTTCATACAAATTTACATTATTTTATTATTATTTTGTGTATTTATTTTGATACGAGTTTACATTATTCTGTTTGTGTTTTGTATATATTTTTTATACATATTTACATTATTTACTCGTGTATTTTGTATATATATTTGATACAAATTTACGTTATTTTAAGTGTATGTTTTCATATATTTTCATTCAAATCTATATTATTTATGTATTTTAAATGTATTTGTGCAATAATAAATTTACCTAATTTTTTACGTGTATTTTGTGGTTATTTATTTTCATACAAGTTAAATTACTTTTGTGTATTTTTGCATATAGTTTTACAATCAGATTCTAGGTTATTTTTATGTGTATTTTGTATATCTATTTTCATTATTAAAACTAATACTTCTTTTCATGATATTTTGTTTATTTATTTTGACACGAATTTACATTATTTAATGTATTTGTATATATATTTTTATACGTATTGCATTATGTCATTTTGTGTCATGTGTATTTTGCATATATATTTCTATAGAAATCTACGTTATTTTAAGTGTGTATTCGTATATATATTTTGAAATAAATTTATTAATTGTTTTATGTGCATTTTGTATATATTTTTAAATACAAATTTACTCTGATATGTATCATGCATTTTGTATATTAATTTAAGACAAAATTGAATTATTCTATGTAGTATTTTTGTATATGTATTTTATAAAAATATGGTTTATTTTTTATGAGTTATTTTGCATCTTTATTTCATACAAATTTATATTCTTTTATTGATATTTTGTGTATTTATTTGATGCGTGATTTTTACATTATTCTATGTGTATTTTGTATATATATTTAATACAAATGTAATGTTATTTTAGGTGTATTTGTTTTCATTTCTGGTACAAATTACATTATTTTATGTGAATTTTGTACATGTATTTAAATAAAAATTTGAACTAATTATTTGTGTATTTTGTATATCTATTTGATACTTCAATTGAAATTATTGTTGTGTTTTTTTGTATATATTTTTAATAAATTTTCGTAATTTTGGGTATTTATATTTATTTTCCTACACATAACGTTCTTTTATCGGAATTTTGTTTATTTATTTTGGATACGAATTTTCATTATTTTAGGTATTTTGTATATATATTATGGCTATATTATATATTATATGTATTTTGTATGTATATTTTCATAGAAATTAACTCTATTTTATGTGTATTCGTATATATATTTTGATACAAATTTACATTATTTATGTGTATTTTGCATATCTATTTCAATACAAATTTACTTTATTGTATGGTTATTTTTTATATTTATTTTAATACAAATTAAACTATTTTATGTGTATTTTTGTATATATATTTTTATGGAAATATGCGTTATTATATATATATTTTGTGTCTTTATTTTCAAGGCCAAATTTACATTATTTTATTGATATTCTGTTTGTTTATTCTGACACGATTTAACATTATTCTATGTGCATTTTTATATATTTTCTTATACACATTTACATTATTTAATGTTTATTTTCTCTCTCTCTCTTATATATATATATATATATATATTTTTTTTTTTTATCCAAATTTACGTTATTTTATATGTATTTGTTTAAATATTTTATAAATTCTACATTATTTTATGTGTATTTTGTATATGTATTTCAATCTAATTTGCCTAATTTTATGTGCAGTGGGTATTTTGCATATATATTTTCAAACAAATTTAAATTATTTTTGTGTATTTTGTATATATTTACAAATTTTAGTTATTTTATTTGAATTTTGTATATATATTTTCCTACAAATATACATTTCTTTACTGTAATTTTCTTTTATTTATTTTAATAATGAATTTAATTATTTTATGTGTATTTTGTACATATATTTTTCATTTATTTAAATTATTTTATGTGTATTTTGTATATACATTTTCATAAAAATTTATTATTTTATTGTGTGTATTTAGTATATATTGTGATAATAAATTTTATATTAATTCACGTTATTTTTGTGTATTTGTATATATATTTTCATACAAATTTATATTATTTTATGTATTTTTACATATTTCATTACAAATTTAATTTTATTTGATGTTTATTTTGTGTATTTATTTCATTCAATTTTAAATTATTTTGTATGTATATTTGTATTTGTATTTAGGTTATTTTATGTCTATTTTCTATATATATTTTCATCCAAAATTATATTATTTTATTGGTATTTTCCTAATTTAACTCTGATACGAATTTAGATTATTTTATAGGTATTTTGTATACATTTTTATAATGTGCATTTATATTATGTAATGTGTGTTTTGTATATATTTTTTTAAATGCAAATTTATTTTAGTGTGCATTTTGTACATATTTTTATAGAAATTATGTTATTTTATGTGTATTTATGGTATATGTTTTCATAAAATTTACATTATTTTACAATATTTTTATGGGTATTTTGTTTATATATTTCAAAGCAAATTTACCTAGTTTAATGTGTATTTTGTATATCTATTTTCATACAAACTCAAATTATTTTTATGTATTTTGCATGATATTTTAATAAATTTTAGTTATATTATGTATTTTGTAAATTTATTTTCATTCAAATATATATTATTTTATTGGTGTTTTGTTGATTTATATTGATACGAATTTACATTGTTTTATATGTACTTTGTATATATATTTTTATACGCATTTACATTATTTAATATTTACTTAATATATATTTTATACAGATTGTTGGTATTTATGTGTTTTTTCATATATATTTTCATATAAATTTACATTATTTTATGTGTATTTTTGTACATATATATCATTACAAATTTCATTTTATTTTATTTTTATTTGTATGTGTATTTTGTATATTTATATTTATATGAATACACATTCTTTTATTGGTATTTTGTTTATTTATTTTAATTGAATTTACATTATTTTATGTGTATTTTGTTTACATTTTTTAAGTTGAGTTTATTTAATTTTAGTGTATTTGTATATATATTTTATAGAAATTTGTTATTTTAAATGAATTAGTATATATATTTTGAAACAAATTTACATTGTTTTTTATATGTATTTTAGCATATCTATTTCAATAACAATTTACCTTATTGTATATGCATTTTTGTATATTTATTTTTAATACAAATTCAAATATTTTATATGTATTTGTTATTTTTGTTTTTTAAAAAATGCGTTATTTTATGGGTATTTTGCATCTTAATTTTCATACAAATTTACATTATTTTATTGATATTCTGTGTATTTATTTTTAAACGATTTTACATTATTCTATCTGTGTTTTGTATATATATTTTTTATCCATATTTATGTATTAATTTAATGTGTATTTTGTATATATATTTTATACAAATCTACATCATTTTAAGTGTATTTGTTTATATATTTTCATTCAAATTTACATTATTTTAAGTGTATTTTGTATATGTATTTAAATAAATTTACCTAATTTTATGTGTATTTTGTAAATTTATTTTCATACAAAAATTAAATTATTTTGTGTATTTATGTATATAGATTTATACAAATTTAGGTTATTTTATGTGTATTTTGTATATCTATTTTCATACAAATAAACATTCTTTTATTGATATTTTGTTTATTTATTTTGAAGCGATTATACATTATTTAATGTGTATTTTGTATATATATTTTTAAACGTATTTACATCATTTCAAATGTATTTTGTACATATATCTTCATAGAAATCTACGTTATTTTATGTGTATTCGTATATATATTTAAATAAATTTACAGTTTTATGTGTATTTTGCATATTTTTTCAATACTAATTTCACTTTATTGTATGTGCATTTTGTATATTAATTTTAATACAAATTTAATTATTCAATGTGTATTTTTGTATATGTATTTTTATTAAAATATGCTTTATTTTATCGGTATTTTGCATCTTTATTTTCATATACTAATTTACATTATCTTATTGATATTCTGTTTATTTATTTTGATACGATTTTACAATATTCTATGTGTACTTTGTATATATATTTCATACATATTTACATTATTTAATGTATATTATGTATAGATATTTTATGTAAATTTACTTTATTTTATGTGTATTTGTTTATATATTTTCATAAACATTTATATTATTTTATGTGTATTTTGTAGATGTATTTCAATACAAATTTCTGTTTATTTTATGCGTATTTTGCATATCTATTTTCAAACAAATTTAACTTATTTTTGTGTATTTTTGTATATATTTTTATACAAATTTTAGTTATTTTATTTGTATTTTGTATATATATTTTTCTACAAATATACATTCTTTTAGTGGAATTTTGTTTATTTATTTTGATACGAGTTTACATTATTTTATGTGTATTATGTATATATATTTTTCTACGTATTTACATTATGTAATGTGTTTTTTGTATATATATTTTCATAAAAATTTACGTTATTTTATTGTGTTTATTCGTATATATTTTGATACAAATTTACCTTATTATTTTATGTGTATTTTCTGTATACAATTTCATCCAAAATTACATTATTTTATTGGTATTTTGTTCATTTAATTCGATACGAATTTAGATTATTTCATAAGTATTTTGTATACATATTTTTATTCGCATTTACATTATTAAATGTGTGTTTTGTATATATATTTTTATGCAAATTTAATTTATTTTTTGTGCATTTTTGTATATATATTTTTACAGAAATTTGGGTTATTTTATGTGTATTTTGTAGATGTTTTCTCATACAAATTTACATTAATTTATTGGTATTTTGTTTATTTATTTTGATACGATTTACATGATAATATATGTGTTTATTGTATATTTTTTATACGTATTTACATTATTTAATATGTATTTTGTTTATGTGTTTTTATACAAATTTACGTTATTTTATGTGTATTTGTATTAATATTTTGATACAAATTTACATTATTTGATGTATTTTGTATAAATATATTTCAATTCAAATTTAGCTTATTTTATGTGTATTTTTTATATCTATTTTCATACAAATTTAACTACTTTTGTGTATTTTGTATATAGTTTGATATAATTTACGTTATTATTTATGTGTATTTTATATATTTATTCAAATACATTCTTTTTATTGGTATTCTGTTTTCTTTATTTTGATACTTATTTATATTATTTTATGTATTTTGTATACATTTTCTTATACGTATTTACTTTCATTTTATGAGTATTTTGTATATATATTTTATAGAAATCTACGCTATTTTATGTGTATTCATATATATATTTTGAAACAATTTCATATTATTTTATTTGTATTTTGCATACCTTTTTCAATGGCAAATTTACATTATTGTATGTGCATTTTGTATATTTATTGTAATAAATTTAAAATATTTTATGTTTATTTTGGTATATATATTTTTATAAAAAATGCGTTATTTAATGGGTATTTTGCAGTTTTATTAATATTCTGTGTATTTATTTTGATACGATTTTACATTATTCTATTTGTGTTTTGTATATATTTTTTTTATACATATTAACATTTTTTAATGTATATTTTGTATATTTTAACACAAATTTACGTTATTTTATGCGCATCTGTTAAACTATTTTGATACAAATTTACATTATTTTATGTATTTTGTATAAATATTTCCATACAAATTAATTTTATTTTATGTATATTTTTTATATCTATTTTCATACAAATTTAAATTACTTTTGTGTATTTTTGTATATAGTTTGATACAAATTTATGTTATTTTATGTTTATTTTTATATTTATTTTCATACAAATTCACATTCTTCTATTTGTATTTTGTTTATTTATTTTGCAACGAATTTACATTATTTTATTTGTATTTTGTATATATATTTTTATACGTATTTACATCATGTTATGTGTATTTTTTACTTGTATTTTAATAGAAATTTACGTTTTTTTATGTGTATTCGTATATATATATTGAAACAAACTTACATTGTTTAATGTGTGTTTTGCATATCTATTTCAATACAAATTTATCATATTGTATGTGAATTTTGTATATTTATTTTAATAAAAATTTAATTATTTGATGTGTATTTTTGTATATATGTTTTTTATAAAAATATGTTTTTTTTAATGGGTATTTTGCATCTTTATTTTCATACAAATTTACATTATTTGATTAATATTCTGTGTTTTTATTTTGATACTATTTTACATTGTTCTATGTGTATTTTGTATATATTTTATTTTACATATTAACATTATTTAATGTGCATTTTCTATATATATTTTATATAAACATACGTTACTTTATGGGTATTTTATGTGTATTTTGTATATGTATTTCAATACAAATTTACCTAAATTTATGTGTATTTTGTATATTTATTTTCATACAAATTTAAATTATTTTGTGTATTTTGTAAATAGTTTTATACAAATTTAGGTTATTTCATGTGTATTTTGTATGTCTATTTTATACAACACACATTCTTTTTATTGATATTTTGTTTATTTATTTTACATGAATTTACATCATTTCATGTGTATTTTGTAAATATATTTCTATAGATATCTACGTCATTTTATGTATTTATATATATTTTGAAATAAAGTTACACTGTTTTCTGTGTATTTTGCATATTTTTCAATAAATTTACTTTATTGTATGCATTTTTGTATATTAGTTTTAATACAAATTTAATTATTCTATGTGTATTTTTTATATGTGCATTTTATTAAAATATTATTCATTTCATTTATTTTGCATCTTTATTTTCATAATGAGTTTACATTATTTTATTGATATTTTGTATTTATTTTGATTCGATTTTGATTATTCTATGTATATATATATATATATATATATATATATATATATATATATATATATATATATATATATATATATATATATATATATATATATATATATATATATATATATATATATATATATATATATATATATATATATATATATATATATATATATATATATATATATATATATATTTTATAAAAATGTGAGGTAGTTTATGTGTATGTGTTTTTATTTCATAAAAATTTAGATTATTTTATGTGAATTTTGTACATGTATTTAAATACAAATTTAACTAATTATATGTGTATTTTGTATATCTATTTTCATACAAATTGAAATTATTTTTGTGAATTTTTGTATATATTTTTATATAAATTTTCGTTACTCTATGTGTATTTTTTATATTTATTTTCCTACAAATATACGTTCTTTTATCTGAATTTTGTTTATTTATTTTGATACGAATTTACATTATTTATGTGCATTTTGCATATCTATTTCAATACAAATTTACTTTAATGTATGTGCATTTTGTATATTTATTTTAATACAAATTTAATTATTTTATATGTATTTTTGTATATATATTTTTATACAAATATGCGTTATTATATGGGTATTTTGCATCTTTATTTTCATACAAATTTACATTATCTTATTGATATTCTGTTTATTTATTTTGATACGATTTAACATTATTTTATGAGTATTTTGTATATATATTTTTATACATATTTAAAATGTTTAATGTATATTTTGTATATATATTTTATCCAAATTTGCGTTATTTTATGTGTATTTGTTTATGTATCTTCATACAAATTTACATTATTTTATGTGTGTTTGTATATGTATTTCAATACAAATTTGCCGAAGTTTATTTGTATTTTGCATATCTATTTTCTAACAAATTTAAACTATTTTTGTGTATTTTTGTATATATTTTTATTCAAATTCTAGTTATTTTATTTGTATTTTGTATATATTTTTCCCTTCAAATATACATTCTTTTATTGGAATTTTGTTGATTTATTTTGATACGAATTTACATTATTTTATGAGTATTTTGTATAATATTTTTCTACGTATTTACTTTTTTTATGTTTATTTTGTATATATATTTTCTTAAAAATTTACGTTATTTTATTGTGTGTATTCGTATATATTTTGATACAAATTTTAAACAAATTCATGTTATTTTATGTGTATTTGGATATATATTTTCATACAAATTTACATTATTTTATGTGTATTTTGTATATTTATTTCACTCAATTTTAAATTATTTAATGTGTATATTTGTATTTGTGTTTAGGTTATTTTATGTGTATTTTCAATATATATTTTCATCCATAATTACATTATTTTATTGGTATTTTGTTAATTTATTTCGATTCTAACTTAGATTATTTCATAGGTATTTTGTATACATATTTTTATACGCATTTACATTATTTAATGTGTGCTTTGTATATATATTTTTATGCAAATTTACTTTATTTTACGTGCATTTTTGTACATATATTTTTATAGAAACTTGCGTTATTTTATATGTATTTTGTATATATTTTCTCATACAAATTTACATTAACTTATTGGTATTTTGTTTATTTATTTTGATACGAATTACATTATTATATGTGTATTTTGTACATATTTTTATACGTATTTAAAGTATTTCATGAGTATTTTGTTTATATATTTTTATACAAATTTACATTATTATGTGTGTATTTGTATAAATATTTCGATACAAATTTAACTTATTTTATGTATTTTGTATATATATTTCAATTCAAATTTAGCTTATTTTATGTGTATTTTGTATATCTATTTTCATATAAATTTAATTACTTTTGTGTATTTTTGTATGTAGTTTTATACAAATTTACGTTATTTTATGTGTATTTTGTATATTTATATTTATACAAATACACATTCTTTTATTGGTATTTTGTTTATTTATTTTGATTCGAGTTTACATTATTATATGTGTATTTTGTATACATTTTTTATACGTATTTACTTGATTTTATCTGAATTTTGTATATATATTTTTTATAGAAATCTACGTTATTTTATGTTTTCGTATATATATTTTGAAACAAATTTACATTGTTTTATATGTATTTTTGAATATCTTTTTCAATACAAATTTACCTTACTTTATGTGCATTTTGTATATTTATTTCAATACAAATTTAAATATTTTATGTGGATTTTTGGTATATATATATATATATTTAAAAAATGCGCTATTTTATGGGAATTTTGCATCTTTATTTTCATACAAATTTACATTATTTGATTGATATTCTGTGTATTTATTTTGATACGATTTTACATTATTCTATTTGTTTTTTGTATATATTTTTTTTATACACATTTACATTATTTAATGTGTATCTTGTATATATATTTTATACAAATTTACGTTATTTTAAGTGTATTTGTTTATATATTTTCATTCAAATTTACATTATTTTATGTGTATTTTGTATATGTATTTCAATACAACTCCTACCTAATTTACAATACAATACCTAATTTTATGTGTATTTTGTATATTTATTTTCATACAAATTTAAATTATTTTTGCGTATTTTTGTATATAGTTTGATACCAATTTAGGTTATTTTATGTGTATTTTGTATATCTATTTTCATACAAATACACATTCTTTTATTGATATTTTGTTTATTTATTTTGACGCGAGTTTACATTATTTAATGTGTATTTTGTATATATATATATATATATATATATATATATATATATATATATATATATATATATATATATATATATATATATATATATATATATATATATATATATATATATATATATATATATATATATTTTTATACGTATTTACATAATTTCATGTGTATTTTGTATACGTATTTACTTCATTTTATGTGTTTTGTGTATATATATTTTTATAGAAATCTACGTTATTTTATGTGTATTCGGATATATATTTTGAAACAAATTAACATTGTTTTATATGTATTTTGCATATCTATTTCAATAGAAATCTACCTTACTGTATGTGTATTTTGTATATTTATTTTAATACAAATTAAAAAAAATTATGTGTATATTTGTATATATATTTTTATAAAAAAAAGGCGTTATTTATTGGGAATTTTGCTTCTTTAGTTCATACAAATTTACATTATTTTATTCATATTCTGTGTATTTATTTTGATACGATTTTACATTATTCTATTTGTGTTTTGTATATATTTTTTTAAACATATTTACATTATTTAATTTGTATTTTGTATATATGTTTTATACAAATTTACGTTATTTTAAGTGTATTTGTTTATGTATTTTTATTCAGATTTACATTTTTTTATGTGTATTTTGTATATGTATCTCAATACAAATTTACCTAATTTTATGTGTATTTTGTATATCTATTTTCATACAAATTTAAATTATTTTTGTGTATTTTTGTATATAGTTTTATACAATTTTAGATTATTTTATGTGTATTTTGTATATCTATTTTCATACAAATACACATTCTTTTATTGATATTTTGTTTATTTATTTTGACGCGAATTTACATTATTTAATGTGTATTTTGTATATATATTTTTTATACGTATTTACATCATTTCATGTGTATTTTGTATATATATTTCTATAGAAATCTACGTTATTTTATGTGTATTGGTATATATATTTAGAAACAAATTTACACTGTTTTATGTGTATTTTGCATATTTTTTCAATACAAATTTACCTTATTGTATCTGCATTTTGTATATTAATTTTAATACAAATTTAATTATTCTATGTGTATTTTTTTATATGTATTTTTAAAAAAAATATGGTTTATTTGCATCTTTATTTTCTTACAAATTTATATTATTTTATTGATATTCTGTGTATTTATTTTGATTCGATTTTACATTATTCTATGTGTATTTTGTATATATATTATATACAAATGTACGTTATTTTATGTGTATTTGTTTTCATTTCATACAAATTTACATTATTTTATGTGTATTTTGTAAATGTATTTAAATACAAATTTATCTAATTATATGTGTATTTTGTATATCTATTTTCATACAAATTGAAATTATTGTTGTGTTTTTTTTTTTTTTTTTGTATATATTTTTATTCAAATTTTCGTTATTTTATGTGTATTTTCAACATTTATTTTCTTACACATATACGTTCTTCTATCGGAATTTTCTATATCTATTTTGATACGAATTTACATTATTTTAGGTGTATTTGGTATATATGTTTTTATACTTTTTTACATCATTTTATATGTATTTTGTATGTATATTTTCATAGAAATTTACTCTATTTTATGTGTATTCGTATTATTTTGATACAAATTTACATTATTTATGTGTATTTTGCATATCTATTTCAATACAAATTTACTTTATTGTATGTGCATTTTGAATATCTATTTTAATACAAATTAAATTATTTTATATGTATTTTTGTATTTATATTTTTATGCAAATATGCGTTATTATATGCGTATTTTGCGTCTTTATTTTCATACAAATTTACATTATTTTATTGATATTCTGTTTATTTATTTTGATACGATTTAACATTATTCTATGTGTATTTTGTATATATTTTTTTATACATATTTATATTATTTAAAGTTTATTTTGTATATATATTTTATCCAAATTTACGATATTTTATGTGTATTTGTTTATATATTTTTATACAAATTTACATTATTTTATGTGTATTTTGTATATTTATTTCAATACAAATTTGCCTAATTTTATGTGTATTTTGCATATATATTTTCAAACAAATTTACATTATTTTTTGTGTATTTTTGTATATATTTATATACAAATTTTAGTTATTTTATTTGTATTTTGAATATATATTTTCCTACAAATATACATTCTTTCATTGGAATTTTATTTATTTATTTTGATACGAATTTACATTATTTTATGTGTATTTTGTATATATATTTTTCTACGTATTTAAATTATTTTATGTGTATTTTGTATATACATTTTCATAAAAATTTACGTTATTTTATTGTGTGTATTCGTATATTTTTTTATACAAATTTTATACCAATTCATGTTATTTTATGTGTATTTGTATATATATTTTCATACAAATTTATATTATTTCATGTGTATTTTTACATATATTTCATTACAAATTTACCTTATTTTATGTTTATTTTGTATATCTATTTCATTCAATTTTAAATTATTTTATTTGTATATTTGTATTTGTATTTAGGTTTTTTTATATGTATTTTCTATATATATTTTCATCCAAAATTGCATTATTTTATTGGTATTTTCTGAATTTAATTCGATACGAATTTAGATTATTTCATAGGTATTTTGTATACATTTTTTTATACTCATTTACATTATGTAATGTGCGTTTTGTATATATTTTTTAATGTAAATTTATTTTATGTGCATTTTTGTACATATATTTTTATAGAAATTTGCGTTATTTTATGTGTATTTTGTATATGTTTTCTCATAAAAATTTACATTATTTTATTGGTATTTTGTTTTTTTATTTTGATACGAATTACATGATTATTTGTTTATTTTGTACAAATTTTTTTTTATACGTATTTACATTATTTAATGTGTATTTTGTTTATATATTTTTATATAAAATTTACGTAATTATATGTGTATTTGTAAAAATATTTTGATACAAATTTACTTTATTTTATGTAGTTTGTATATATATTTCAATTCAAGATAAGCTTATTTTGTGTGTATTTTGTATATCTATTTTCATACAAATTTAGTTACTTCTGTGTATTTTTGTATATAGTTTTATATAAATTTACGTTATTTTATGTGCATTTTGTATATTTATATTTATAAAAATACACATTCTTTTATTGGTATTTTGTTTATTTATATTTATACGAATTTACATTATTTTATGTGTATTTTGTATACATTTTTTTATACGTATTTACTTCATTTTATGTATATTTTGTATATATTTTTATAGAAATCTACGTTATTTTATGTGTATTCGTATATATATTTTGAATCAAATTTACATTATTTTATATATATTTTGCATATCTATTTCAATACAAATTTACCTTATTGTATGTGCATTTTGTATATTTATTTTAATACAAATTCAAATATTTTATGTGTATTTTAGTATCTATAATTTTTAAAAAAATGCATTATTTTATAGGTATTTTGCATCTTAATTTTCATACAAATTTACATAATTTTATTGATATTCTGTGTATATATTTTGATACCATTTCATATTATTCTATTTGTGTTTTGTATATATTTTTACTACATATTTACATTATTTAATGTGTATTTTGAATATACATTTCATACAAATTTACATTATTTTATGTGTATTTCTTTATATATTTTCATTCAAATTTACATTGTTTCATGTGTATTTTGTATGTATATTTCAATACAAATTTACCTAATTTTATGTGTATTTTGTATATTTCTTTTCGTACAAATTTAAATTATTTTTTGTGTATTTTTGTATATAGTTTTATAGAAATTTAGGTTATTTAATGTATGCGTTTACATTATTTACTGTGTTTTTTGTATATATATTTTATGCAAATTTACTTTATCTTTCGTGCATTTTTGTACATATATTTTTATTGAAATTTGCGTTATTTTATATGTATTTGTATATGTTTTCTCATACAAATTTACATTATTTTATTGCTATTTTGTTTATTTAGTTTGTTACGAATTACATGATTATATGTGTATTTTGTACATATTTTTTATACGTATTTACATTACTTAATGTGTATTTTGTTTATATATTTTTAAACAAATTTACGTTATTATATGTATTTTTATAAATATTTTGATACAAATTTACATTATTTTATGTATTTTGTATATACATTTCAATTCAAATTTTGCTTATTTTATCTGTATTTTGTATATCTATTTTAAGACGAATTTAATTACTTCTGTGTATTTTTGTATATAGTTGTATACAAATTTTCGTTATTTTATGTGTATTTTGTATATTTATATCTATACATATACACATTCTTTTATTGGTATTTTGTTTATTTATTTTGATACGAATTTACATTATTTTATGTGTATTTTGTTTACATTTTCTTATACGTATTTACCTCTTTTTCTGTGTATTTTGTATATATATTTTTATAGAAATCTACGTTATTTTATGTGTATTCTTATATATATTTTGAAACAAATTTACATTGTTTTATAAGTATTTTGCATATCTATTTCAATACAAATTTACCTTATTGTATATGCATTTAGTATATTTATTGTAATACAAATTTAAATATTTTATGTGTATTTTGGTATATATATTTTTATAAAAAAATGCGTTATTTAATGGGTATTTTGCATCTTTATTTTCATTCAAATTTACATTGTTTTATTAATATTCTATGTATTTATTTTGATACGATTTTACATTATTCTATTTGTGTTTTGTATATATTTTTTTATACATATTTACATTATTTAATGTGTATTTTGTATATTTTAAAACAAATTTACGTTATTTTATGCGCATCTGTTAATATATATTTCAATACAAATTTAGTTTATTTTATGTCCATTTTGTATATCTATTTTCATACAATTTTAAATTACTTTTGTGTATTTTTGTATATAGTTTTATACAAATTTACGTTATTTTGTTTATTTAGTATATTTATTTTCATACAAATTCACATTCTTCAATTGGTATTTTGTTTATTTATTTTGGTACGAATTTACATTATTTTATGAATATTTAGTATATATATTTTTATACGTATTTATATCATTTTATGTGTATTTTTTATTTGTATTTTTATAGAAATTTACGTTTTTTTTATGTGTAATCGTATATATATTTTGAAACAAATTTACATTGTTTGATGTGTGTTTTTCTCATATCTATTTCAATACAAATTTATCATATTGTATGTGCATTTTGTATATTTATTTTAATACAAATTTAATTATTTGATGTGTATATTTGTATATATGTTTTTATAAAAATATGTTTTTTTTTTAATGGGTATTTTGCATCTTTATTTTCATACAAATTTACATTATTTGATTGATATTCTGTGTATTTATTTTGATACGATTTTACATTGTTCTATGTGTATTTTGTATATATTTTATTTTACATATTTACATTATTTAATATGCATTTTCTCTATGTATTTTATACAAACATAAGTTACTTTATGTCTATTTGTTTATATATTTTCATACAAATTTACATTTTTTATGTGTATTTTGTATATTTTGATACAAATTTACTAATTTTATGTGTATTTTGTATATCTATTTCAATAAATTTATCTAATTGTATATGCATTTTGTATATCTATTTTCATACAAATTTAATTATTTTGTGTATTTTTGAATATATTTTAATACAAATATTTTATTTTATGGGTATTTTGTATATATTTTTTCATACAAATTTAAAATATTTTTTTTGGTATTATGTTTATTTATTTTGATTGGAATTTACGTTATTGTATGTGTATTTTGTATATATTTTTTTATACGAATATACGTTTTTGATGTGTATTATGTATATATATTTCTATACAAATTTACGCTATTTTATGTGTATTTGGTATATATATTTTAATACAAATTTACATTATTTTATGTGTATTTTGTATATTTATTTACATACAAATTTACATTATTTTATGTGTATTTTGTTTATTTATTTTTAAACGAATTTACATTATTTTATATGTATTTTGTATGTGTATTTTATTCAAATTTTACTTATTCTATGTGTATTTTGTATATATATTTTTATACAAATATATATTATTTTATTTGTATTTTGTTGATTTATTTTGATACAAATTTACATTATTTTATGTGTATTTTGTATATATTTCACACAAAAATTACATTTTATGTGTATTTTGTATATATATTTTAATACTATTTTTTATATTTATATTTTTATATATATTAATACAAATTTATATATATGTATTTTATATATATATATATATATATATATATATATATATATATATATATATATATATATATATATATATATATATATATATATATATATATATATATTTTTTTATAAATTTATATTTTTTTTTGTGTATTTTTATATATTTTTGATTAAAAATTTATTTATTTTATGTTATTTTGTATATTTATTTCATACAAATTTAAATTATTTTATGTATATATGTATTTGTATTAACTTTATTTTATGTGTATTTTTTATATATATTTTAAAACAAAATTACATAATTTTATTGGAATTTTGTTAATTTAATTTTATACAAATTTAGATTTTTAATGTGTATTTTGTATATCTATTTTTATACAAATTTACATTATCTGTTTTTTATATATATTTTTATGCAAATTTATTTTATTTAATGTGTATTTTGTATATATTTTTATACAAATTTACATCATTTCATGTGTATTTTGTATATATATTTCTATACAAATTTACGTTATTATATGTGTATTTGTATATATATTTTAAACAAATTTACATTATTTTATGTATTTTGTATATATATTTTAATACAAATTTAGTTATTTTATGTATATATTTTGTATATCTAATACAAATTTAATTATTTTTGTGTATTTTTGTATATATTTTTATATAAATTTACGTTATTTTATATGTATTTTGTATCTTTATATTTATACAAATTTACATTATTTTATTAGTATTCTGTTCATTTATTTTGATACGATTTTACATTATTTTGTGTATTTTGTATATATTTTTTTATACAAATTTACGTTATTTTATGTGTATTTTGTATATATATTTTTAAAGAAATTTACGTTATTTATGTGTATTTTGAATATATATTTTGAAAATAATTTACCTTGTTTTATATGTATTTTGCATATCTATTTCAATACAAATTTAGTTATTGTGTGTGTATTTTGTATATTTTATTCAAATTTAATTATTCTATGTGTATTTTTGTATATATTTTAAAAAAAATGCTTTATCTTATGGGTATTTTGCATCTTCATTTTCATACAAATTTAAATTATTTTATTGATATTCTGTGTACTTATTTTGATACGATTCTACATTTTCTATATATAAATATATATATATATATATATATATATATATATATACATATATACAATGTAAATTTTTTCAATATATATTATACACATGAATTTACATAATTTTATGTATTTTTATATATTTTATACAAATTTAATAATTTTATGTGTATTTTGTAAATGTATTTCAAAACACATATAATAATTTTATGTGTATTTTTAAACAAAATTTCATACCAATTTAGATTATTTTTGTGTATGTTGTATTTAGTTTTATTCAAATTTACCTCATTATATACGTATTTTGTATATTAATTAATATATAATTTAATTATTCGATCTATATTTGTATATATATATATATATATATATATATATATTTATATATATATATATTTATTTATATATATTATATTATATATATATATATTCATTTTATATACGTATTGACATTATTCTATGTGTATTTTGTATATTTTCATACAAATTTACGTTATTTATGTATATTTATATATATTTTATACAAATTTACATAATTTTATGTGTATTTTGTATATACATTTTATATAAAATTTACCTTTTTTATGTATATTTTGTATATATTTATCATACAAACTCAAATTATTTCTATGTATTTTGAATATATTTTTATACAAATTTTAGTTATATTTATGTGTATTTTGTATATATATATTCATATATATATATATATTTATTGATATATTTATATATATATATTTACATTTATATATATATATATATATATATTTTATACGCTTACATTATTTAATATTTATTTTGAATATATATTTTTACAAATTTACATAATTTTATGTGTATTTATATATATTTTCATAAATTTAATTATTTTATGTGTATTTTCTGTATATTTTATTACAATTTTACCTTATTTTATGTGTATTTTGGACATGTATTTTTATATTTTCATCCAAATAAATATTCTTTTATTGATATTTGTTTATTTATTTTGAAATCAATTTACATTATTTAATGTGTATTTTGTATACATTTTTTATACATTTACTTAATTTTATGTGTATTTTTGTATATATATTTTTATAGAAATCTACGTTATTTTATTACTATTCGTATATATATTTTGAAACAAATTTACATTGTTTTATATGTATTTTGCATATCTCTTTCAATACAAATTTACCTTTATTGTAGGTTCATTTTGTATATTTATTTGAATACAAATTTAAAAATTATATGTGTATTTTTGTATATATATTTTATAAATGTAAATATGCTTTATTTTATATATGTATTTTATTTTTTGTATATTTATTTTCATACAAATTTACATTATTTATGTATTTTGTATATATTTTATACAAATTTACATTATTTTATGTGTTTTTGCATAATTATTTTCATACAAATACACATTCTTTTATTGATATTTTGTTTATTTATTTTGACTTGAATTTACATTATTTAATGTGTATTTTGTATATATATTTTTATACGTATTTACGTATTTATATACGTATTTTGTATATATATTTTTTTTAGAAAATACGTTATTTTATGAGTATTCGTATATATATTTTGAAACAAATTTGCATTGTTTTATATGTATTTTGTATATCTGTTTTAATACAAATTTACCTTATTGTATGTGTATTTTGTATGTTTATTTTAATACAAATTCAAATATTTTATGTGTATTTTGTTATATATATTTAAAAAAAAAAGCATTATTTTATGGGTATTTTGCATCTTAATTTTCATACAAATTTACACTATTTTATTAATATTCTGTGTATTTATTTTGATACGATTTTAAATTGTTCTATTGTTCTAAAATATAAGTTATTTTAAGTGTATTTGTTTTCATTTCATACAAATTTATATTTTTTTATGTGTATTTTGTACATGTATTTAAATACAAATTTACCTAATTATATGTGTATTTTGTATATCTATTTTCATACAAATTGAAACTATATTTGTTTATTTTTGTATATATTTTCATAAAATTTTCGATATTTTATGTGTATTTTGTATATTTATTTTGCTACAAATATACGTTCTTTTATCTGAATTTTGTTTATTGAATTTGATTCGAATTTACCTTATTTTAGTGTATTTTGTATATTTATTTTTGTATAAATATAAATATTTTAAAAAAACATTAAATAATGTATTTTTGTATAAACTATACATCAAAAAATACAATAAAGTAATTAAATTTTGAATTTATGTTTATACAAAATACACATTAATAAGCTAAATTTGAATTGAAATATATATATTTACATTATATAATGTAAATTTGCATATATATTTTGAAAATACACATATAATAAAGATTTGTATATTTTCATACAAATACTCTTTTCATGATATTTTGTTAAGTATGACACGAATTTACATTATTTCATGCTGTATTTTGTATATATTTTTTATACGTATTTACATAATTTCATGTGTATTTTGTATATATATTTTATAGAAATCTACATTATTTTATGTGTATTCGTATATATATTTTGGAAACAAATTTACATTGTTTTATATGTATTTTGAATATCTCTTTCAATATAAATTTACCTTATTGTATATGCATTTTGTATATTTATTTCAATACAAATTTAAATATTTATATGTATTTTGGTAAATATATATTTTATAAAAATGCGATATTTTTGGAATTTTGCATCTTTATTTTCATACAAATTTACATTATTTTATTGATATTCTGTGTATTTATTTTGATACGATTTTACATTATTCTATTTGTTTTTTGTATATATATTTTTTATACACATTTACATTATTTAATGTGTATCTTGCATATATATTCTATACAAATTTACGTTATTTTAAATGTGCATTTGTTTATATATTTTTATTCAAATTTACATTATTTGATGTGTATTTTGTATATGTAATTCAATACAAATTTACCTAATTTTATGTGTATTTTGTATATTTCTTTTCAAACAAATTTAAATTATTTTGTGTATTTTGTATATAGTTTTAAACAAATTTACGTTATTTTATGACATTCTTTTATTGATATTTTGCTTATTTATTTTGGACACGAGTTTACATTATTTAATATCTATTTTGTATATATATTTTTATACGTATTTACAGCATCTCAAGTGTGTTTTGTATTTATTTTTTTATAGAAATTATGTTATTTTATATGTATTCGTATATATTTTGAAACAAATTTTCATTGTTTTATATGTATTTTGTATATTTAAAAAATTTTATTGTATGTGCATTTTGTATAACTTAATTATTGAATGTGTATTTTGTATTTTATCATACAAATTTAAGTTATTTTATTGATATTCTGTGTATTTATTTTGATACGATTTTACATTATTCTATGTGTATTTTGAAGATAAATATTAAACAAATGTACGTTACTTTATTTGTATTTGTTTTCATTTCATACAAATTTACATTATTTATGAGTATTTTGTACATGTATTTAAATACAAATTTAACTAATGATATGTGTATTTTGTATATCTATTTTCATACAAATTGAGTTTTTATTTTTTTGTATATATTTTTATACAAATTTACGTTATTTACGTATTTTATATATTTATTTTATACAAATACATATGTTTTATCGGAATTTTGTTTATTTATTTTGATACGATTTTACATTATTTTTGTATTTGGTTTATATTTTTTATACTATTTACCATTTTATATGTATTTTGTATATATTTTATAGAAATTTACGTTATTTTAGTGTATTCGTATATACATTTTGATACAAATTTTATGTGTATTTTTGCATATATAGTTCAATACAAATTAACCTTACTGTATGTGCATTTTGTATATTTAGTTTAATACAAATTTAATTATTTTATGAGTATTTTTGAATATATATATTTTGTTTAAATATGCGATATTTTATGGGTATTTTGCATCTTTATTTTCATACAAATTTACATTATTTTATTGCTATTCTGTGTATTTATTTTGATACGATTTTACATTATTCTATGAGTATTTTGTATATATTTCTTATACATATTTACATTATTTAATGTGTATATTGTATATATATTTTATACAAATTTGCGTTATTTTATGTGTATATGTTTATGTATTTTCATACAAATTTCCACTATTTTATATGTATTTTGTATATATATTTCAATACAAATTTACCTAATTTTATATGTATTTTTTATATATATTTTCATACAAATTTAGATTATTTTTGTATATTTTTGTATAATTTTTTATACAAATTTTAGTTATGTTATGCATATTTTGTAAATATATTTAATACAAATATAAATTCTTTTATTTATATTTTGTTTATTTATTTTGATACGAGTTTAAATTATTTAATTTTAATTTTGTATATATATTTTTATCACGTATTTACTTTTTCATTTCTGTGTATTTTGTATATATATTTTAATGTAAATTTAAATTATTTTCTTTTATGTGTATTCGTATTTATTTTGAAACAAATTTTATACAAATTATGTACATTTTATATGTATTTGTATATATATATTTATACAAATTTATATTATTTTATGTGTATTTTTGTGTATATTTTTCATTATAAATTTACTTTATTTTATGATTATTTGAATATTTATTTTCATTCAATCTTAAATTATTTTGTTGTTTATATTCTGCTCATTCATTTTGATAAGATTCTTTTGTATATTTTATGTATTTTGTACATATATTTTCATACAAAATTACGTTATTTTATGTGTATTTGTTTATATATTTTGAGTATTGTACAATTTCATAATATTTTGCATGGGTATTTTGTATATATTTAAATACAAATTTACCTAGTTTTTATGTGGGTATTTTGTATAACTATTTTCTACACAAAACTCAAATTTATTTTCTATGTATTTTTACATATTTTTATACAAATTTTGGTTATATTATGTGTATTTGTCAATTTATTTTCATTCCTAAATATATAATATTTGTATCGGTATTTTGTTGATTTATTTGCTGATACGAATTTACATTATTTATATGTACTTTGATACACATATTTTTATACCTATTTACATATTATTTAATATTTATTTTGAATATACATTATTATATGAAATCATGGCATTTTATGTACATTTGAACACATATTTCATAATGTTTCATTATTTTTGTATTTGTAAATATATTAATTTACAAGCCATTTTATTTATGTTTGTTTTAGGCGTGTATTTTGTATATTTATATTTATACAAATACACATTCTTTTATTGGTATTTTGTTTATTTATTTTGATTCGAATTTACATTATTTTATGTGTATTTTGTATACATTTTTTTTATACGTATTTACTTAATTTTATGTGTATTTTGTATATATATTTTTATAGAAATCTACGTTATTTTATGTATATTCGTATATATATTTTGAAACAAATTTACATTGTTTTATATGTATTTTTGCATATCTCTTTCAATACAAATTTACCTTATTGTATGTGCATTTTGTATATTTATTTGAATACAAATTTAAATATTTTATGTGTATTTTGGTATATATATATTTTTTTTAAATGCGCTATTTTATGGGAATTTTGCATTTTTATTTTCATACAAATTTACATTATTTTATTGATATTCTGTGTATTTATTTTGATACGATTTTCCATTATTCTATTTGTTTTTTGTATATATTTTTTTTTATACCCATTTACATTATTTAATGTGTATCTTGTACAAATTATTTGTATTTTATACAAATTTACGTTATTTTAAGTGTATTTGTTTATATATTTTCATTCAAATTTGCATTATTTTATGTGTATTTTGTATATGTATTTAAATACAAATTTACCTAATTTTATGTGTATTTTGTATATTTATTTTCATACAAATTTAAATTATTTTTGTGTATTTTTGTATATAGTTTTATACAAATTTAGGTTATTTTATGTGTATTTTGTATATCTCTTACAAATACACATTCTATTATTGATATTTTGTTTATTTATTTTGACGCGAATTTACATTATTTGATGTGTATTTTGTATGTATTTATTTTTATACGTATTTACATCATTTCATGTGTATTTTGTATACGTATTTTCTTCATTTTATGTGTTTTGTGAATATATATTTTTATAGAAATTACGTTATTTTATGTGTATTCGTATATATATATTTTGAAACAAATTAACATTGTTTTATATGAATTTAGCATATCTATTTCAATACAAATTTACCTTATGGTATGTGTATTTTGAATATTTATTTTAAAACAAATTTAATTTTATATGTGTATATTTGTATATATATTTTTATAAAAAAAGGCGTTATTTACTGGGTATTTTGCTTCTTTATTTTCATACAAATTTACCTTATTTTATTAATATTCTGTGTATTTATTTTGATACGATTTTACATTATTCTATTTGTGTTTTGCATATATTTTTTTAACCATATTTACATTATTTAATTTGTGTTTTGTATATATATTTTATACAAATTTACGTTATTTTAAGTTTATTTGTTTATGTATTTTTATTCAAATTTACATTATTTTATGAGTATTTTGTATATGTATCTCAATACAAATTTACCTAATTTTATGTGTATTTTGAATATTTATTTTCCTACAAATTTAAATAATTTTTTTGTATTTTTGTATATAGTTTGGTACAATTTTAGGTTATTTTATGTGTATTTTGTATATCTATTTTCATACAAATACACATTCTTTTATTGATATTTTGTTTATATATTTTGACGCGATTTTACATTATTTAATGTGTATTTTGTATATATATTTTTTATACGTATTTACATCATTTCACGTGTTTTTTGAATATATATATCTATAGAAATCTACGTTATTTTATGTGTATTCGTATATAGATTTTGAAACAATTTTACACTTTTAAATGTATGTTGCATATTTTTTCAATACATATTTACCTTATTGTATATGCATTTTGTATATTAATTTTAATACAAATTTATTTATTTTATATGTATTTTTGTATATGTATTTTTATAAAAATATGGTTTATTTTATGGTTATTTTGCATCTTTATTTTCATGCAAATTTATATTATTTTATTGATATTCTGTGTATTTATTTTCATGCGATTTTACATTATTATATGTGTATTTTGTATTTATATTTTATACAAATGTATGTTATTTTATGTGTATTTGTTTTCATTTCATAAAAATTTACATTATTTTATGTGTATTTTGTACATGTATTTAAATACAAATTTAACTAATTATATGATTATTTTGTATATCTATTTTCATACAAATGGAAATTATTGTTGTGTTTTTTTATATATATTTTTATACAAATTCTCGTTATTTTATGTGTATTTTCTATATTTATTTTCTTACTCATATACGTTCTTTTATCGGAATTTTGTTTATTTATTTTGATACGAATTTACATTATTTTAGGTGTATTTGGTATATATATTTTTATATTTTTTACATCATTTTATAGGTATTTTGAATGTATATTTTCATGGAAATTTACTCTATTTTATGTGTATTCGTATATATATTTTGAAACTAATTTACATTGTTTTATTTGTATTTTGCATACCTATTTCAATACAAATTTACCTTATTGTATGTGCATTTTGTATATTTATTGTAATACAAATTTGAATATTTTATGTGTATTTTGGTATATATATTTTTATAAAAAATGCGTTTACAAATTTACTTATTTTATGTTTATTTTGTATGTGTATTTTGCAAATTTATATTTATACAAATACACATTCTTTTATTGGTATTTTGTTTATTTATTTTGATTCGAATTTACATTATTATGTAATTTGTATACATTTTTTTGCATATAATGTAAACTCGCGTCAAAATAAATAAACAAACATAAATCAATAAATTTGTATAAAATGGATATACAAAATACACATAAATATTTATAAATTTATACAAAAATACAAAAATTGTATAAATTTGTATTGAATAATATATACAAAATACACTTAAAATAATGTAGATTTGAATGAAAATATATAAACAGATACACTTAAATAACGCAAATTTGTATAAAATATATATACAAAATACACATTAAATAATGTAAATGTATAAAAAATATATACAAAATAAATAGAATAATATAAACTCGTATCAAAATATATACACAGAATATTAATAAAATAATGTAAATTTGTATGAAAATTAAGATGCAATGTACCTATAAAATAACGCATTTTTTATAAAATTATATATTCCAAAATACACATAAAATATTTGAATTTGTATTAAAATAAATATACAAAATGCACATACAATAAGGTAAATTTGAATTGAAATAGATATGCAAAATACATATAAAACAATGCAAATTTGTTTCAAAATATATATACGAATACTCATAAAATAACGTAGATTTCTATAAAAATATATATACAAAATACACATAAAATTAAGTAAATACGTATAAAAATATGTATACAAAATACACATAAAATAATGTAAATTCGTATAAATATAAATAAACAAAATACCAATAAAAGAATGTGTATTTGAATAAATATAAATATACAAAATGCACATAAAATAACGTAAATTTATATAAAACTATATACCAAATTACATAGAAGTAATTAAATATGTATGAAAATATATATACAAAATACACATAAAATAAACTAAATTTGAACTGAAATATATATAAAAAATATATCAAATAAAGTAAATTTGTATCAAAATATTTTTAACAAATACACATATAATAACGTAAATTTGAATAAAAATATATAAACAAAATACACATTAAATAATGCAAATACGTATAAAAAAATATATACAAAATACACATAATTATAATCATGTAATTCGTATGAAAATAAATAAGCAAAAAAACAATAAAATAATGTAAATTTGTATTAGAAAACATATACAAAATACACTTAAAATAACGCAAATTTCTATAAAAATATATGTACAAAAATTAAAATTAATTTGCATAAAAAAATATATACAAAACACAAATTTAGTTTATTTTATGTATATTTTGTATATCTATTTTCATACAAATTTAAATTACTTTTGTGTTTTTTTGTATATAGTTTTATACAAATTTACGTTATTTTATATTCATTTTGTATATTTATTTTCATACAAAGTCACATTCTTCTTTTGGTATTTTGTTTATTTATTTTGCTATAAATTTACATTATTTTATGTGTATTTTGTATATATATTTTTATACGTATTTACATCATTTTATGTGTATTTTTTATTTGTATTTTTATAGAAATTTACTTTTTTTTATGTGTTTTCGTATATATATTTTGAAACAAATTTACATTGTTTGATGTGTGTTTTGCATATCTATTTCAATACAGATTTATCATATTGTATGTGCATTTCGTATATTTATATTAATTCAAACTTAATTATTTGATGTGTATTTTTGTATATATGTTTTTATAAAAATATGTTGTTGTTTTTTTAATGGGTATTTTGCATCTTTATTTTCATATAAATTTACATTATTTGATTGATATTCTGTGTATTTATTTTGATACGATTTTACATTCTTCTAAGTGTATTTTGTATATATTTAATTTTGCATATTTACATAATTTAATGTGCATTTTCTATATATATTCTATATCTTTATTTTCATACAAATTTACATTATTGATATTCCGTGTATTTATTTTGATACGATTTTACATTCTTCTAAGTGTATTTTGTATATATTTTATTTTGCATATTTACATAATTTAATGTGCATTTTCTATATGTGCATTTCGTATATTTATTTTAATTCAAACTTAATTATTTGATGTGTATTTTTGTATATATGTTTTATAAAAAATGTTTTTTTTTTAATGGGTATTTTGCATCTTTATTTTCATACAAATTTACATTATTTGATTGATATTCTGTGTATTTATTTTGATACGATTTTACATTCTTCTAAGTGTATTTTGTATATATTTTATTTTGCATATTTACATAATTTAATGTGCATTTTCTATATATATTCTATATCTTTATTTTCATACAAATTTACATTATTTGATTGATATTCTGTGTATTTATTTTGATACGATTTTACATTCTTCTAAGTGTATTTTGTATATATTTTATTTTGCATATTTACATAATTTAATGTGCATTTTATGTCTTTTTATGTCTTTTTGTTTATATATTTTCATACAAATTTACATTATTTTATGTGTATACGTTACTTTATGTCTTTTTGTTTATATATTTTCATACAAATTTACATTATTTTATGTGTATTTTGTATATGTATTTCAATACAAATTTACGTAATTTTATGTGGATTTTGTATATCTATTTTCATACAAATTTAAATTATTTTTGTGTTTTTTTGTATGTATTTTAATACAAATTTTAGGTTTTTTATATATTATTTTGTATATTGATTTTCCTACATATATACATTCTTTTATTGAAATTTAGTTTATTGAATTTGATACGAATTTACCTTATTTTTAAGTGTATTTTGTATATATATTTTTATACGTGTTTACATCATTTTATGTGTATTTTTTATGTATATCATTACATTATTTGATGTGTATTTTGCATATCTATTTCAATGCAAATTTACCTTATTGTAAATGCATTTTGTATATTTATTTTAATACAAATTTAGTTATTTTATGTGTTTTTTTGTATATATATTTTTATACAAATATGCGTTATTTTATGGGTATTTTGCATCTCTATTTTCATAGAAATTTACATTATTTTTTTGATATTCAGTTCATTTTTTTTTATACGATTTTACATTATTCTATGTGTATTTTGTATATATTTTTTTATCATTTTTCCTTAATTTAATATGTATTTTGTATATATATTTTATACAAATTTACGTTACGTTACGTTACGTTACGTTACGTGTATTTGTTGATATATGTTGACACAAATTTACAATATCTTATGGGTATTTTGTATATATATTTCAAAAGAAATTTACCTAGTTTTACGTGTATTTTGTATATCTATTTTCACCCAAATTCAAATTATTTCTGGGTATTTTTTATATATATTAATACAAATTTTACTTATGTTATGTGTATTTTGTAAATTTATTTTCATTCAAATATATATTATTTTATTGGCATTTTGTTGATTTATTTTGATAAGAATTTACATTATTTTATATGTACTTTGTATATATATTTTTATACATTATTTAATGTTTATTTTGAATACATATTTTTATATTAATACATGTTATTTTATGTGTATTTGTATATATATTTTAATTCAAATTTATATTATTTAATGTGTATTTTGTACATATATTTCATGACAAATTTACCTTATTTTATGTTTATTTTTTATATTTATTTCATTCAATTTTAAATTATTTTATGTGTATATTTGTATTTGTATTTAGGTTATTTTATGTGTATTTTCTATATATATTTTCATCCAAAATTCCATTATTTTTGGGGTATTTTTTTAATTTAATTTGATATGAATTTAGATTATTTCATTGGTATTTTGTATACATATTTTTATACACATTTACCTTATTTAATCTGTCTTTTGTGTATATGTTTTTATGCAAATTTATTTTATTTTATGTGCATTTTTGTTCATATATTTCTATAAATATAAATTTGCGTTGTTTTATGTGTATATATATATATATATATATATATATATATATATATATATATATATATATATATATATATATATATATATATATATATATATATATATATATATATATATATATATATATATATATATATATATATATATATATATATATATATATATATATATTATACAAATGTACGGTACTCTATTTGTTTTCATTTCATACAAATTTACATTATTTTATGTGAATTTTGTACATGTATTTAAATACAAATTTAACTAATTATATGTGTATTTTGTATATCTATTCTCTTACAAATTGAAATTATTTTTGTGTATTTTTATATATATTTTTATATAAATTTTCGTTACTCTATGTGTATTTTGTATATTTATTTTCCTACAAATATACGTTCTTATATCGGAATTTTGTTTATTTATTTTGATACGAATTTACATTGTTTATGTGTATTTTGCATATCTATTTCAATACAAATTTACTTTATTGTATGTGCATTTTGTATATTTATTTTAATACAAATTTAATTATTTTATATATATTTTAGTATATATATTTTTATACAAATATGCGTTATTATATGGGTATTTTGCATCTTTATTTTCATACAAATCTACATTATCTTATTGATATTCTGTTTATTTATTTTGATACGATTTAACATTATTTTATGAGTTTTTTGTATATATATTTTTATAGATATTTTAAATATTTAATGTATATTTTGTATATATATTTCATCCAAATTTACGTTATTTTATGTGTATTTGTTTATATATTTTCATATAAATTTACATTATTTTATATGTGTTTGTATATGTATTTCAATACAAATTTGCCTAAGTTTATTTGTATTTTGCATATCTATTTTCAAACAAATTTAAATTATTTTTGTGAATTTTTGTATATATTTTCATACATATTTTAGTTATTTTATTTGTATTTTGTATATATATTTTCCTACAAATATACATTCTTATAATGGAATTTTGTTGATTTATTTTGATACGAATTTACATTATTTTATGAGTATTTTGTATATATATTTTTCTACGTATTTACATTTTTTATGTTTATTTTGTATATATATTTTCTTAAAAATTTACGTTATTTTATTGTGTGTATTCGTATATATTTTGATACGAATTTTAAACAAATTCATATTATTTTATGTGTATTTGGATATATTTTCATACAAGTTTACATTATTTTATGTGTATTTTTTACATATATTTCATTTCAAATTTACCTTATTTTATGTTTATTTTGTATATTTATTTCATTCAATTTTAAATTATTTTATGTGTATATTTGTATTTGTGTTTAGGTTATTTTATGTGTATTTTCAATATATATTTTCATCCATAACTATGTTATTTTATTGGTATCTTATTAATTTAAATCGATACTAATTTAGATTATTTCATAGGTATTTTGTATACATATATTTATAAGCTTTGTTTATATACTTTTATGCAAATTTACTTTATTTTACGTGCATTTTTGTACATATATTTTTATAGAAATTTGCGTTATTTTATATGTATTTTGTACATATTTTCTCAAACAAATTTACATTAATTTATTGGTGTTTTGTTTATTTATTTTGATACGAATTACATTATTATATGTGTATTTTGTATATATTTTTTATACGTATTTAAAGTATTTCATGAGTATTTTGTTTATATATTTTTATACAAATTTACGTTATTATTTGTGTATTTGTATAAATCTTTTGGTACAAATTTACATTATTTTATGTATTTTGTATATATATTTCAATTCAAATTTAGCTTATTTTATGTGTATTTTGTATATCTATTTTCATACAAATATAATTACTTGTGTGCATTTTTGTATATAGTTTTATACAAATTTACGTTATTTTATGTATATTTTGTTTATTTATATTTATACAAATACACATTCTTTTATTGGTATTTTGTTTATTTATTTTGATTCGAATTTACATTATTTTATGTGTATTTTGTATACATTTTTTTATACGTATTTACTTAAATTTATGTGTATTTTGTATATATATTTTTATAGAAATCTACGTTATTTTATGTGTTTTCGTATATATATTTGAAACAAATTTACTTTGTTTAATATGTATTTTTGAATATCTCTTTCAATATAAATTTACCTTACTGTATGTGCATTTTGTATATTTATTTCAATACAAATTTAAATATTTTATATGTATTTTGGTATATATATTAAAAAAAAAATGCGGTATTTTATGGGAATTTTGCATGTTTATTTTTATACAAATTTAAATTATTTTATTGATGTTCTGTGTATTTATTTTGATACGATTTTATATTATTCTATTTGTTTTTTGTATATATATATATATTTTTTATACACATTTACATTATTTAATGTGTATGTTGCATATATATTTTATACAAATTTACGTTATTTTAAGTGTATTTGTTTATATTTTTTCATTCAAATTTACATTATTTTATGTGTATTTTGTATATGTATTTCAATACAAATTTACCTAATTTTATGTGTATTTTATGTATTTCTTTTCATACAAATTTAAATTATTTTTGTGTATTTTTGTATATAGATTTATTCAAATTTAGGTTATTTTATGTACGCATTTACATTATTTAATGTGTGTATTGTATACATATTTTTATGCAAATTTACTTTATTTTATGTGCATTTTTGTACGTATATTTTTATAGAAATATGCGTTATTTTATGTGTATTTGTATATGTTTTCTCATACAAATTTACTTTATTTTATTGCTATTTTGTTTATATATTTTGATACGAATTACATGATTATATATGTATTTTGTACATATTTTTTAAACGTATTTACATTACTTAATATGTATTTTGTTTATATATTTTTAAACAAATCTACGTTATTATATGTTTTTTCATAAATATGTTGATACAAATTTGCATATCTATTTCAATACAAATTTACCTTATTGTATGTGCATTTTTTATATTTATTCTAATACAAATTTTAATATTTAACCCGTGTGACGGGATTTCAATCAGTGGAAAGCGTCATTTTATGTGGAGTTCTGCCATCCGACTTATATTTGGCCAAAAATAGCACCTCTTCCCAACATCATATCTATGCTACGATTTTGACGTAGACAATTCATTTTATTTAATCGTGGATAGGAAGGATTGGCGATGAAAACAATAAATTATTATGTTTTCGTTTGAAATTGCCACATTGGCATATATGAAAGACACCTATTTTACAAAATCAATCCACTGCTATGTGCAGTTTTTATATTTATTCTAGCCCGACGCTTATGGGTTAATGTGTATTTTGGTATATATATTTTTATAAAAAATGCGTTATTTTATGGGTATTTTGCATCTTTATTTTCATACAAATCTACATTATTTTATTAATATTCTGTGTATTTATTTTGATATGATTTTACATTATTTTATTTGTGTTATGTATATATTTTTTTTATACATATTTACATTATTTAATGTGTATTTTTTATACATATTTCATACAAATTACGTTATTTAAAGTGTATATGTTTATATATTTTCATTCAAATTTACATTATTTTATGTGCATTTTGTATATGTATTTCAATACAAATTTACATAATTTTATGTGTATTTTGTATATTTATTTTCATACAAATTTAAATTATTTTTGTTTATTTTTGTTTATAGTTTTATACAAATTTAGGTTATTTTATGTCTATTTTGTATATCTATTTTCATACAAATACACATTCTTTTATTGATATTTTGTTTATTTATTTTGACGCGAATTTACATTATTTAATGTGTATTTTGAATATATATTTTTATACGTATTTACATCATTTCATGTGTATTTTTTATATATATTTCTATAGAAATCTAAGTTATTTTATGTGTATTCGAATATAGATTTTGAAACAAATTTACACTTTTATGTGTATGCTGCATATTTTTCCAATACATATTTACCTTATTGTATATGTATTTTGTATATTAATTTTAATAAAAAAATAATTATTCTATGTGTATTTTTGTATATGTATTTTTATAAAAATATGCTTTATTTTATATATATTTTGCATATTTATTTTCATACAAATTTACATTATTTTATTGATATTCTGCTCATTCATACAAATTCATACGATTTGACATTATTCTATGTGTATTTTGCATATATTTTTCATACAAATTTACGTTATTTTGTGTATTTGTTTATATATTTTGACACAAATTTACAATATTTTATGGGTATTTTGTATATATATTTCAAAAGAAATTTACCTAGTTTTAAGTGTATTTTGTATATCTATTTTCATACAAACTCAAATTATTTCTATGTATTTTTGTATATATTTTAATACAAAATTTAGTTATGTTTTGTGTATTTTGTAAATTTAATTTCTTTCAAATATATATTATTTTATTGGTATTTTGTTGATTTATATTGATACGAATTTACATTATTTTATATGTACTTTGTATATATATTTTTATACGCATTTACATTATTTAATATTTTTTTTGAATATATATTTTCATACAAATTCATGGTATTTTATGTGTATTTGTATATATATTTTCATATAATTTTTCATTATTTTATGTGTATTTTGTACAAATATTTCATTACAAATTTACCTTATTTTATGTTTATTTTGTATGTGTATTTTGTATATTTATATTTACACAAATACACATTCTTTTATTGGTATTTTGTTAATTTATTTTGATTGGAATTTACATTGTTTTATGTGTATTTTGTATACATTTTTTTATACGCATTTACTTAATTTTATGTGTATTTTGTATATATATTTTTAAAAGAAATCTACGTAATTTTATGTGTATTCGTATATATATTTTGAAACAAATTTACATTGTTTTATATGTATTTTTGCATATCTCTTTCAATACAAATTTACCTTATTGTATGTGCATTTTGTATATTTATTTCTATACAAATTTAAATATTTTATGTGTATTTTTTATATATATTTTTATAAGAAATGCGCTGTTTTATTGATATTCTGTGTATTTATTTTGATACGATTTTACATTATTCTATTTTTTTTTTGTATATATTTTTTTATACACATTTACATTATTTAATGTGTATCTTGCATATATATTTTATATAAATTTACGTTATTTTAAGTGTATTTGTTTATATATATTCATTCAAATTTAGCTTATTGTATGTGTATTTTGTATATGTATTTCATTACAAATTTAACTAATTTTATGTGTATTTTGTATATTTCTTTTCATACAAATTTAAACTATTTTTGTGTGTTTTTGTATATAGTTTTATACAAATTTAGGTTATTTTATGTGCGCATTTACATTATTTAATGTGTGTTTTGTATACATATTTCTATGCAAATTTACTTTATTTTATTTGCATTTTTGTTTATATATTTTTGTAGAAATTTGCGTTATTTTATGTGTATTTGTATATGTTTTCTCATAGAAATTTACATTATTTTATTGCTATTTTGTTTATTTATTTTGATACGAATTACATGATTATATATGTATTTTGTACATATTTTTTATACGTATTTTTTATACGTATTTTGTTTATATATATTTATATAAAATTTACGTAATTATATGTGTATTGTAAAAATATTTTGATACATATTTAATTTATTTTATGTATTTTGTACATATATTTCAATTCAAATTTAGCTTATTTTATCTGTATTTTGTATATCGATTTTCATAAAAATTTAATTACTTCTGTGTATTTTTGTATATAGATTTATACAAATTTACGTTATTTTATGTGTATTTTGTATATTTATATTTATACAAATACACATTCTTTTATTGGTATTTTGTTTATTTATTTTGATACGATTTTACATTAGTTTATGTGTATTTTGTATACATTTTTTTATACGTGTTTACTTCATTTTATGTGTATTTTGTATATATATTTTTTTTGAAATCTACGTTATTTTATGTATATTCGTATATATATTTTGAAACAAATTTACATTGTTTTATATTTATTTTGCATATATATTTCAATACAAATTTACCTTAATTTATGAGCATTTTTTATTTTTATATTAATACAAATTTTAATATTTTATGTGTATTATGGTATATATATTTTTATAAAAAATGCGTTATTTTATGGGTATTGTGCATCTTTATTTTCATACAAACTTACATTATTTTATTAATATTCTGTGTATTTTTTTATGATACGATTTTACATTATTCTATTTGTGTTTTGTATATAATATTTTTATACATATTTACATTATTAATGTGTATTTTGTATATATATTTAATACAAATTTACGTTATTTTAAGTGTATATGTTTATATGTTTTCATTCAAATTTACATTAATTTATGTGTATTTTGTACATGTATTTCAATACAAATTTACCTAGTTTTATGTGTATTTTGTATATTTTTTTCATACAAATTTAAACTATTTTTGTATATTTTTGTAAATAGTTTTATACAAATTTAGGTTATTTTATGTGTATTTTGTATATCTCTTTTCATACAAATACACATTCTTTTATTGATATTTTTTTTTTGACGCGAATTTACATCATTTAATGTGTATTTTGTATATATATTTCTATAGATATCTACGTTATTTTATGTGTATTCGTATATAGATTTTGAGACAAATTTACACTTTTATGTGTATTTTGCATATTTTTTCAATAGAAATTTACCTTATTGTATATGCATATTGTATATTAATTTTAATACAAATTTAATTATTCTATATGTATTTTTGTATATGTATTTTTATAAAAATATGATTTATTTTATGGGTATTTTCCATCTTTATTTTCATAAAAATTTACATTCTTTTATTGATATTCTGCTCATTTATTTTGATACGATTTGACATTATTCTATGTGTATTTTGTATATATTTTTCATACAAATTTACTTTATTTTATGTGTCTATTTGTTTATTTTGACACAAATTTTGTTACAATATTTTATGGGTATTTTGTATACATATTTCAAAAAGAAATTTACCTAGTTTTATGTGTATTTTGTATATCTATTTTTCATACAAATTCAAATTATTTTTATGTATTTTTGTATATATTTTAAAACAAATTTTAGTTATGTTATGTGTATTTTGTGGATTTATTTTCATTTATATATATATTATTTTAGTGGTATTTTGTTGGATTATATTGATACGAATTTACATTATGTTATATGTGCTTTGCATATATATTTTTATACGCATTTATATTATTTAATATTTATTTTGAATATATATTTTTATACAAATTCATGGTAATTTATGTGTATTTGTATATATATTTTCATATAAATTTATATTATTTTATATTTATTTTTTACATATATTTCATTACAAATTTACCTTATTTTATGTTTATTTTGTATGTGTATTTTTTTATATATTTATATATATGCATTTCACACATATTTTTTATACAAATTATTTCATTATGTTTAATTTTGATTGGAATTTACATTATTTTTATGTGTATTTTGTATATTTATATTTATACAAATACACTTTCTTTATTTTATTATTTTGTTTATTTATTTTGATACGATTTTACGTTATTTTATGTGTATTTTGTATACATTTTTATACAAATTTGTTATTTTATGTGTATTTTGGATATATATTTTTATAGAAATCTACGTTATTTTATGTGTATTCGTATATATATTTTGAAACAAATTTACATTATATATATTTTGCATATCTATTTCAATACAAATTTACCTTATTGTATCTGCATTTTGTATATTTATTTTAATACAATTAAATATTTTATGTGTATTTGTATATATATTTGAAAAATTTACAGTTTTATGGGTTTTTGCATATTAATTTTCAATACAAATTTACATTATTTTATTAATATTCTGTATATTTATTTTATATAATTTACATTACTTATGTGTGTTTTGTATGTTTATTTTATTTACATGCATTTATTTTAATGGTATTTGCTTCTTTATTTCATTATATTTATTTATTGATAATTTGTCTCTATGTGTACTTTGTATACATATTTCACAAATTCATATTTATAATTATTTAATGCATATTATGTATGTATATTTTATGGAAATTTACCTTATTTAATTTTATGTGTATTTTTGTAGTATATTTTATACAAATTGTAAATTATTTTTGTGTATTTTGCATATAAATTTATACAAATTATTTACATTATTTTATTTGTATTTTGTATATATATTTTATACAAATACATTATTTCTTTTATTGATATTTTGTTTATTTATTTTGATACGAATATAAATAAAACAATGTAAATATATATGAAAAATAAAGACGAAAAAATACCCATATAACAACGCATTAATAATTTTATGTTAATTTATGTATTTAAAATAAATATTTTCATACAAAACTGCACACAACAATAAAGTAAATTTGTATTGAAATAGATATGCCGCAAAATACACATAAATAAATGTGTAATTTGTATAAAATATATATACGTTTTACACATAAAATAGTTTAGTTTGTATTAAAATAAATAATCAAAAATGCACATCTAATAAAGTAAATTTGTATTGAAATAGACATATACAAAATAACACATAAATAATGTAATTTGAGTCAAAATAATATATACGAATATGTCAAAAATAGAGTAAATTTCTTTATGAAAAATATACATACAAATACATATAATGATGTAGAAAGTATAAAAATATATATACTAGAAATACACCTAAATTTGGTAAATTGCATTAAAATAAATGTTAAACAAAATTCCGGATAAAAGACCTCGCCGTATATGTGTAGGGAAAAATTTAAATATAGAAAATACAAATAAATAAACGAAAATTTCATAAAAATATATACAAAAAAAATAATAACAATAATTTCAATTTGTATGAAATAGATATAATACAAAATATGCATTTATACTGTTAAATTAGTACAGTAAATACATGTACAAATAAATAATAATATAAAATAATGTAAATTTGTAATGAAATGAAATATAAATACACATACAAAATAACGTATATTTGTATAAAAGATATAAAACAAAAATAATACATAGAATGTAAAATGGCATGAAAATACATACACAGTAAATATCAATAAAATAATATAAATTATATATGTATTTTTATAAAAATATGGTTTATTTTAAGTTGTTATTTTGCATCTTTATTTTCATACATAATTTATATTATTTTATTGATATTCTGTGTATATATTTTCATGCAGATTTCTGGCACATTATTCTATGTGTATTTGTTTATATATTTTATACAAATATACTTTTATTTTATATGTGTATTTGTTTTCATTTCATTACAAATTTACATTATTTTATGTGTATTTTGTACATGTATTTATATACAAATTTAACTAATTATATGTAGTATTTTGTATATCTATTTCATACAAATTAAATTATTGTTGTGTTTTTTGCATATATTTTAATAGAAATTTTCGTTATTTTATTTGTATTTTCTATATTTATTTTCCTACATATATACGGTCTTAATTTTTGTTTATTTATTTTGCAATACGAATTTCATACATAATTTAGGTGTATTGGTATATATATTTTATACTTTTACACCATTTATAATGTATTTTGTATGTAGTTATTTTCATAAATTTACTCTATTTTTGTGTATTCGTATGACAGTATTTGACTCAAATTTACATTATTTATGTGTATTTTGTATATTCATTTCAATACAAATTTACTTTATTGGATGTGCATTTTGATTTATTTATTTAGCCTATTAGAACTAAACTATTTATGTGTGAGCTTTTGTATATATTTATTAAATTTATTATTTATGTATTTTGTATTATTCATATTTCAATACAAATTTACTTTATTGTATGTGATTTGAATATTTATTTAATACAAATTAAATTATTATTATGCGTTATTATATGTAAGTATTTTTTCGTCTTTATTTTCATACATATTTACATTATTTTATTTATATTCATTATCAAAATAAATAAAAAAAATTCCACTAAAAAGAATGTATATTTGTAGGAAAATATATATACAAAATACAAATAAAATAACTAAAATTTGTATAAAAATATATACAAAAATACACAAAAATAATTTAAATTTGTTTGAAAATAGATATGCAAAATACATATAAAATTAGGCAAATTTGTATTGAAATACATATACAAAATACACATAAAATAATGTAAATTTGTATGAAAATATATAAACAAATACACATTAAATAAAGTAAATTTCCATAAAATATACATACATAATATGCATTAAATAATATAAATATGTATGAAATATGTATACAAAGTACACATAGAATTTTGTAAAATCATATCAAAATAAATAAACAGAATATCAATAAAATAAGGTAAATTTGTACCGACAAAATAAAGCATATTCTAATAAAATACATATACAAAAATACACATTGAATAATTAAATTTGTATAAAAATTAATATACAAAATGCACATACAATAAAGTAAATTTGTATTGAAAAAATATGCAAATTACACATAAAACTGTAAATTTGTTTCAAATATATATACGAATACACATAAAATAACGTAGATTTCTATAGAAATATATGTACAAAATACACATGAAATGATGTAAATACGTATAAGAATATATATACAAAATACACATTAAATAATGTAAACTCGTTCAAAATAAATAAACAAAATATCAATAAAAGAATGTGTATTTGTATAAAAATAGATATACAAAATACACATACACTAACCTAAATTTGTATAAATTTATATACATACATACACAAAAATAATTTAAATTTGTATAAAAATAAATAAACAAAATACACATAAAATTAGGTAAATTTGTATTTAAATACCTATACAAAATACACTTACAATAATGTAGATTTGAATGAAAATATATAAACAAATACACTTAAAATGATGTAAATTTGTATAAAATATATATACAAAATACACATTAAATAATGTAAATATGTATAAAAAAAAATACATACAAAACAAAAATAGAGTAATGTAAAATCGTTTAAAAATAAATACACAGAATATTAATAAAATAATGTAAATTTGTTTGAAAATTAAGATGCAAAAAAAACATAAAATTTTATTTTTTTTAAATATATATAACAAAATACACATAAAATATTTGAATTTGTATTAAAATAAATATACAAAATGCACATACAATAAGGTAAATTTGTATTGAAATAGATATGCAAAATACATATTAAACAATGTAAATTTGTTTCAAAATATATATACGAATACACATAAAATAACGTAGATTTCTATAAAAATATATATCCAAAATACACATAAAATTAAGTAAATACGTATAAAAAAATGTATACAAAATACACATAAGATAATGTAAAATCGTATTAAAGTAAATAAACAAAATACCAATAAAAGAAAGTGTATTTGTATAAATATAAATATACAAAATACACATACAAAATAAACATAAAATAAGGTAAATTTGTAATGAAATATATGTAAAAAATAAATATAAAATAATATAAATTTATATGAAAATATATATATAAATACACATAAAATACCATGAATTTGTATAAAAATACATATTCAAAATAAATATTAAATAATGTAAATGCGTATAAAAATATATATGCAAAGCACATATAAAATAATGTAAATTCGTATCAATATAAATCAACAAAATACCACTAAAATAATATATATTTAAATGAAAATAAATCCACAAAATACACATAACATAGCTAAAATTTGTTTTAAAATATATACAAAAATACATAAAAATAATTTGAGTTTGCATGAAAATAGATATACAAAATACACATAAAACTAGGTAAATATCTTTTGAAATATATATACAAAATACCAATAAAATATTGTAAATTTGTGACAAAATATATAGAGAAATACACATAAAATAACGTAAATTTGTATGAAAAATATATACAAAATACACATAGAATAATGTCAAATCGTATCAAAATAAATGAGCAGAATATCAATAAAAGAATGTAAATTTTTATGAAAATAAAGATGGAAAATACCCATAAAATAAATCATATTTTTATAAAAATACATATACAAAAATAAATATACAATAACTAAATTTGTATTAAAATTAATATACAATATGCATATACAATAAGGTATATTTCTATTGAAAAAATATGCAAAATACACATAAAAGTGTAAATTTGTCTCAAAATCTATATACGAATACACATAAAATAACGTAGATATCTACAGAAATATATATACAAAATACACATTAAATGATGTAAATTCGCGTCAAAAAAAATAAACAAAATATAAAAAGAATGTGTATTTGTATGAAAAGAGATATACAAAATACACATAAAATAACCTAAATTTGTATAAAACTATTTACAAAAATACACAAAAATAGTTTAAATTTGTATGAAAAAAATATGCAAAATACACATAAAACTAGGTAAATTTGTATTGAAATACATGTACAAAATACACATAAATTAATGTAAATTTGAATGAAAACATATAAACATATACACTTAAAATAACGTAAATTTGTATTAAATATATATACAAAATACACATTAAATAATGTAAATATGTATAAAAATATTATATACAAAACACAAATAGAATAATGTAAAATCGTATCAAAAATAAATACACAGAATATTAATAAAATAATGTAAGTTTGTATGAAAATAAAGATGCAAAATACCCATAAAATAACGCATTTTTTTATAAAAATATATATACCAAAATACAGATAAAATATTAAAATTTGTATTAAAATAAAAACTAAAAATGCACATACAATAAGGTAAATTTGTATTGAAATAGATATGCAAAATAAATATAAAACAATGTAAATTTGTTTCAAAATATATATACGAATATACATAAAATAACGTAGATTTCTAAAAAAAAAATATATATATACAAAATACACATAAAATGAAGTAAACACGTATAAAAAAAATGTATACAAAATACACATAAACTAATGTAAAATCGTATCAAAATATATAAACAAAATACGAATAAAAGAATGTGTATTTGTATAATTATAAATATACAAAATACACATAAAATAACGTAAATTTGTATAAATCTATATACAAAAATACACAGAAGTAATTAAATTTTTATGAAAATAGATATACAAAATACAGATAAAATAAGCTAAATTTTAATTGAAATGTATATACAAAATACATAAAATAATGTAAATTTGTATCAAATTATTTATACAAATACATATAATAACGGAGATTTGTTTGAAAATATATAAACAAAATACACATTAAGTAATTTAAATACGTATAAAAAAATTGTACAAAATACATATATAATCATGTAATTCGTATCAAAATAAATAAACAAAATAGCAATAAAATAATGTAAATTTCTATGAGAAAACATATACAAATACACATAAAATAACGCAAATTTCTACAAAAATATATAAACAAAAATGCAAATAAAATAAAGTAAATTTGCATAGAAATATGTATACAAAACACACATTAAATAATGTAAATGCGTACATAAAATAACCTAAATTTGTATAAAACTATATACAAAAACACACAAAAATAATTTAAATTTGTATGAAAAGAAATATACAAAATACACATAAAATTAGGTAAATTTGTAATGAAATACATATACAAAATACACATCCAATAAGTTAAATTTGAATAAATATATATTAACAAATACACTTAAAATAACGTAAATTTATATAAAATATATATGCAAGATACACATTAAATAATATAAATGTGTATAAAAAAATATATACAAAAAACAAATAGAATAATGTAAAATCGTATCAAAATAAATACACAGAATATCAATAAAACAGCGCATTTCTTATAAAAATATATATAAAAAATACACATAAAATATTTAAATTTGTATAGAAATAAATATACAAAATGCACATACAATAAGGTAAATTTGTATTGAAAGAGATATGCAAAAATACATATAAAACAATGTAAATTTGTTTCAAAATATATATACGAATACACATAAAACTACGTAGATTTCTTTTAAAAATATATATACAAAATACACATAAAATTAAGTAAATGCGTATAAAAAAAATGTATACAAAATACACATAAAACAATGTAAATTCCAATCAAAGTAAATTAACAAAATACCAATAAAAGAATGTGTATTTGTGTAAATATAAATATACAAAATACACATACAAAATAAACATAAAATAAGGTAAATTTGTAATGAAATATTTGTAAAAAATACACATAAAATAATGAAAAATTATATGAAAATATATATACAAATACACATAAAATACCATGAATTTGTATGAAAATATATATTCAAAAAAAATATTAAATAATGTAAATGCGTATAAAAATATATATACAAAGTACATATAAAATAATGTAAATTCGTATCAATATAAATCAACAAAATACCAATAAAATAATATATATTTGAAAGAAATTAAATTTACAAAATACACAAAACATAACTAAAATTTGTATTAAAATATATACAAAAATACATAGATATAATTTGAGTTTGTATGAAAATAGATATACATAATACACATAAAACTAGGTAAATTTCTTTGAAATATATAGACAAAATACCATAAAATATTATAAATCTGTGTCAAAATATATAAACAAATACACAAAATAACGTAAATTTGTATGAAAAGTATATACAAAATACACATAGAATAATGTCAAATCGTATGAATTTGTATGAATGAGCAGAATATCAATAAAATAATGTAAATTTGTATGAAAATAAATATGCAAAATATATATAAAATAAAGCATATTTTTATAAAAATACATATACAAAAATACACATAGAATAATTAAATTTTTATTAAAATTAATATACAAAATACATATACAATAAGGTAAATATGTATTGGAAAAATATGCAGCATACACATAAAAGTGTAAATTTGTTTCAAAATCTATATTCGAATACACATAAAATAACTTAGATTTTTTTAGAAATATATATAAAAAATACACATGAAATGATGTAAATACGTATAAAAATATATATTCAAAATACACATTAAATAATGTAAATTCGCGTCAAAATAAATAAACAAAATATCAATAAAAGAATGTGTATTTGTATGAAAATAGATATACAAAATAGACATAAAATTATGTAAATTTGTATTGAAATACATATACAAAATGCACATAAAATAATGTAAATTTGAATGAAAATATATAAACATATACACTTTAAATAACGTAATTTGTATGAAATATGTATAGAAAATACACATTAAATAATGTAAATATGTATAAAAAAATATATACAAAACACAAATAAAATAATGTAAAATCATATCAAAATAAATACACAGAATATTAATAAAATAATGTAGATTTGTATGAAAATAAAGATGCAAAATACCCATAAAATAACGCATTTTTTATAAAAATATATATACCAAAATACACATTAAATATTAAAATTTGTATTAGAATAAATATAAAAAATGCACATACAATAAGGTAAATTTGTATTGAAATAGATATGCAAATTACATATAAGACAATGTAAATTTGTTTCAAAATATATATACGAATACACATAAAATATCATAGATTTCTATAAAAATATATACAAAATACACATAAAATGAAGTAAATACGTATAAAAAAATGTATACAAAATACATATAAAATAATATAAAATCGTATCAAAATAAATCAACAAAATACCAATAAAAGAATGTGTATTTGTATAAATATAAATATACAAAATACACATAAAATAACGTAAATTTGTATAAAACTATATTAAAAAATACACAGAAGTAATTAAATTTGTATGAAAATAGATATACAAAATACAGATAAAATAAGCTTAATTTGAATTGAAATATATATACAAAATACATAAAATATTGTAAATTTGTATCAACATATTTATAAAAATACATATAATAATGTAGATTTGTTTAAAAATATATAAACAAAATACATATTAAGTAATGTAAATACGTTTAAAAAATATGTACAAAATACATATATAATCATGTAATTCGTATCAAAATATATACACAAAATAGCAATAAAATAAAGTAAATTTGTATGAGAAAACATATACAAATACACATAAAATAAAGCATATTTCTATAAAAATATACGTACAAAAATGCACATAAAATAAAGTAAATTTGCATAAAAATATGTATACAATACACACATTAAATAATGTAAATGCGTACATAAAATAACCTAAATTTGAATAAAATTATTTACAAAAAAACACAAAAATAATTTAAATCTGTATGAAAAGAAATACACAAAATACACATAAAATTAGGTAAATTTGTATTGAAATACATATACAAAATACACATAAAACAATGTAAATTTGAATGAAAAAATATAAACATATACACTTAAAATAACGTAAATTTGTATAAAATATATATGCAACATACACATTAAATAATGTAAATGTGTATAAAAAAAATATATATACAAAAAACAAATAGAATAATATAAAATCTTATCAAAATAAATAAACAGAACATCAATAAAATAATTTAAATTTGTATAAAAATAAAGATGCAAAATTCCCATAAAATACCGCATTTTTTTTTTAATATATATACCAAAATACACATAAAATATTTAAATTTGTATTGAAATAAATATACAAAATGCACATACAGTAAGGTAAATTCATATTGAAAGAGATATTCAAAAATACATATTAAACAAAGTAAATTTGTTTCAAATATATATACGAAAACACATAAAATAACGTAGATTTCTATAAAAATATATATACAAAATACACATAAATTTAAGTAAATACGTATAAAAAAAAGGATACAAAATACACATAAAATAATGTAAATTCGAATCAAAATAAATAAACAAAATACCAATAAAAGAATGTGTATTTGTATAAATATAAATAAACAAAATATACATAAAATAACGTAAATTTCTATAAAAATATATACAATAATGCACACAAGTAATTATATTTGTATGAAAATAGATATACAAAATACACATAAAATAAGCTAAATTTGAATTGAAATATATATACAAAATACATAAAATAATGTAAATTTGTATCAAAAGATTTATACAAATACACATATAATAACGTAAATTTGTATAAAAATATATAAACAAAATACTCATGAAATACTTTAAATACGTATAAAAAATATATACAAAATACACATATAATAATGTAATTCGTATCAAAATAAATAAACAAAACACCAATAAATTAATGTAAATTTGTATGAGAAAATATATACAAAATACATATAAAATAACGCAAATTTCTATAAAAATATATGTACAAAAATGCACGTAAAATAAAGTAAATTTGCATAAAAGTATATAAACAAAGCACACATTAAATAAAGTAAATGCTTATAAAAATATGTATACAAAATACCTATGAATTAATCTAAATTGGTATCGATTTAAATTAATAAGATACCAATAAAATAATATAGTTATGGATGAAAATATATATTGAAAATACACATAAAATAACCTAAACACAAATACAAATATACACATAAAATAATTTAAAATTGAATGAAATAAATATACAAAATAAACATAAAATAAGGTAAATTTGAAATGAAATATATGTAAAAAATACACATAAAATAATGTAAACTAGTATGAAAATACATCCAAATACACATAAAATAATATGAATTTGTTTAAAATTCGTATCAAAATATATACGAATACACACAATAAAATAACGTAAATTTTTAAGAAAATATATATACAAAATAAACATAAAAAATGTAAATACGTAGAAAAATATATATACAAAATACTCATAAAATAATGTAAATTCGTATCAAAATAAATCAACAAAATTCCAATAAAAGAATGTATATTTGTAGGAAAATATATATACAAAATACAAATAAAATAACTAAAATATGTATGAAAATATATACAAAAATTCACAAAAATAATTTAAATTTGTTTGAAAATAGATATGCAAAATACAAATAAACTTAGGCAAATTTGTATTGAGATACATATACAAACACACATAAAATAATGTAAATTTATATGAAAATATATAAACAAATACACATAAAATAACGTAAATTTGGATGAAATATATATACAAAATATACATTAAATATTTTAAATATATATAAAAATATATATACAAAAAACTCATAAAATAATGTTAAATCATACCAAAATAAATAAACAGAATATCAATAAGATAATGTAAATTTGTATGAAAATAAAGATGCAAAATACCCATATAATAACGCATATTTGTATAAAAATATATATACAAAAATATATATAGAATAATTAAATTTGTATTAAAATAAATATACAAAATGCACATACAATAAAGTAAATTTGTATTGAAATAGATATGCAAAATACACATAAACAATGTAAATTCGTATCAAAATAGATAAACAAAAATCCGATATAAGAACGTATATTTGTAGGAAAATAAATATACAAAATACACATGGAGCAACGAAAATTTATATAAAAATTTATAAAAAAATACACAAAAATAATTTCAATTTGTAAGAGAATAGATATACAAAATACACATATAAATAGTTAAATTTGTATTTAAATACATGTACAAAATTCACATAAAATAATGTAAATTTGTATGAAATGAAAACAAATACACATAAAGTAATATATATATATATATATATATATATATATATATATATATATATATATATATATATATATCTATATATATATATATATATATATATATATATATATATATATATATATATATATATATATATATATATATATATATATATATATATATATATATATATATATATATATATATATATATATATATATATATATATATACATAGAATAATTAAAATCGAATCAAAATAAATACACAGAATATCAATAAAATAATGTAAATTTGTATGAAAATAAAGATGCAAAATACCCATAAAATGAAGCATTTTTTAATAAAAATACTTATACAAAAATATACATAGAATAATTAAATTTGTATTAAAATTAATATACAAAATGCACATACAATAAAGTAAATTTACATTGAAAAAATATGCAAAATACACATAAAACAGTGTAAATTTTTTTCAAAATATATATACGAATACACATAAAATAACGTAGATTTCTATAGAAATATATTTACAAAATACACATGAAATGATGTAAATACGTATAAAAATATATACACAAAACACACATTAAATAATGTAAATTCGCGTCAAAAAAAATATATAAATTTTCAATAAAAGAATGTGACTTTGTATGAAAATAGACATATAAAATACACATGAAATAATCTAAATTCGTATAAAACTAAATACAAAAATACACAAAAATAATTTAAATTTGTATGAAAATAAATATACAAAATACACATAAAATTAGGTAAATTTGTATTTAAATACATATACAAAATACACCTAAAATAATGTAAATTTGAATGAAAATATATAAACAAATACACTTAAAAGAATGTAAATTTGTATGAAATATATATACAAAATACACATTAAATATTGTAAATATATATATAAAAGAATATATATACAAAACACAAATACAATAATGTAAAATCGTATCAAAATAAATACACAGAATGTTAATAAAATAATGTAAATTTGTATGAAAATTAAGATGCAAAATACCCATAAAATAACGCATTTTTTATAAAAATATATATACCAAAATACTCATAAAATAATTGAATTTGTATTAAAATATATATACAAAATACAAATAAAAATAAGTAATTACGTATAAAAAATGTATACAAAATACACATAAAATAATGTAAATTCGTATCAAAATAAATAAACAAAATACCAATACAAGAATGTGTATTTGTATAAATATAAATATTCGAAATACACATTTAATAACGTAAATTTGTATAAAAATATACACAAAAATACACAAAAGTAAATAAATTTGTATGAAAATGGATATACAAAATACAGATAAAATAAGCTAAATTTGAATTGAAATAAATATATACAAAGTACATAAAATAATGTAAATTTGTATCAAAATATTTATAGAAATACACATAATAAAGTGGATTTGTATAAAAATATATAAACAAAATACTCATTAAATAATGTAAATGCGTATAAAAAAAATGTACAAAATACACGTATAATAATGTAATTCGTATCAAAATAAATAAACACAATACCAATAAAATAATGTAAATTTGTATGAGAAAACATATACAAAATACACATAAAATAACGCAAATTTCTATAAAAATATATATACAAAAATGCACATAAAATAAAATAAATTTGCATAAAAATATATACACAAAACACACATTAATTAATGTACATGCGTATAAAAATATGTATACAAAATACCAATGAAATAATCTAAGTTCATATCAAATTAAATTAACAAAATACCCAAAAAATAATGGAATTTTGGATGAAAATATATATAGAAAATACACATAAAATAACCTAAATACAAATACAAATATACACATAAAATAATTTAAAATTGAATGAAATAAATATAAAATATAAACATAAAATAAGGTAAATTTGTCCTGAAATATATGTACAAAATACACATTAAATAATATAAATTTGAATTAAAATATATATACAAATACACATAAAATAACATGTATTAATATAAAAATATGTATTCAAAATAAACATTAAATAATGTATAAAAATATATATACAAAGTACATATAAAATAATGTAAATTCTTATCAAAATAAATTAACAAAATGCCAATAAAATAATATATATTTGAATGAAATTTTTATTACAAAATACACATAACATAAGTAAAATTTGTATTAATATATATAAAAAATACCCAGAAATAATTTGAATTTGGGTGAAAATAGATATACAAAATACACGTAAAACTAGGTAAATTTCTTTTGAAATATATATACAAAATACCCATAAGATATTGTAAATCTGTGTCAACATATATCAACAAATACACGTAACGTAACGTAACGTAACGTAACGTAAATTTGTATAAAATATATATACAAAATACATACTAAATTAAGGAAAAATGAAAAAAAATTATATACAAAATACACATAGAATAATGTAACATCGTATCAAAAAAATTGAACAGAATATCAAAAAAATAATGTAAATTTCTATGAAAATAAAGATGCAAAATACCCATAAAATAACGCATATTTGTATAAAAATATATATACAAAAAAACACATAAAATAGCTAAATTTGTATTAAAATAAATATACAAAATGCATTTACAATAAGGTAAATTTGCATTGAAATAGATATGCAAAATACACATCAAATAATGTAAATTTGTATTAAAATATATATACGACAACACATAAAATATACATGATATACATAAAAAATACACATAAAATGATGTAACCACGTATAAAAATATATATACAAAATACACTTAAAAATAAGGTAAATTCGTATCAAATTCAATAAACTAAATTTCAATAAAAGAATGTATATATGTAGGAAAATCAATATACAAAATAATATATAAAAAACCTAAAATTTGTATTAAAATACATACAAAAAAACACAAAAATAATTTCAATTTGTATGAAAATAGATATACAAAATCCACATAAAATTACGTAAATTTGTATTGAAATACATATACAAAATACACATAAAATAATGTAAATTTGTATGAAAATATATAAACAAAAAGACATAAAGTAACGTATACACATAAAATAATGTAAATTTGTATGAAAATATATAAACAAAAAGACATAAAAAGACATAAAATGCACATTAAATTATGTAAATATGCAAAATAAAATATATACAAAATACACTTAGAAGAATGTAAAATCGTATCAAAATAAATACACAGAATATCAATCAAATAATGTAAATTTGTATGAAAATAAAGATATAGAATATATATAGAAAATGCACATTAAATTATGTAAATATGCAAAATAAAATATATACAAAATACACTTAGAAGAATGTAAAATCGTATCAAAATAAATACACAGAATATCAATCAAATAATGTAAATTTGTATGAAAATAAAGATGCAAAATACCCATTAAAAAAAAAAACATATTTTTTATAAAACATATATACAAAAATACACATCAAATAATTAAGTTTGAATTAAAATAAATATACGAAATGCACATACAATATGATAAATTTGTATTGAAATATATATAGAAAATGCACATTAAATTATGTAAATATGCAAAATAAAATATATACAAAATACACTTAGAAGAATGTAAAATCGTATCAAAATAAATACACGGAATATCAATAATGTAAATTTGTATGAAAATAAAGATATAGAATATATATAGAAAATGCACATTAAATTATGTAAATATGCAAAATTAAATATATACAAAATACACTTAGAAGAATGTAAAATCGTATCAAAATAAATACACAGAATATCAATCAAATAATGTAAATTTATATGAAAATAAAGATGCAAAATACACATTAAAAAAAAAAACATATTTTTATAAAAACATATATACAAAAATACACATCAAATAATTAAGTTTGAATTAAAATAAATATACGAAATGCACATACAATATGATAAATTTGTATTGAAATAGATATGCAAAACACACATCAAACAATGTAAATTTGTTTCAAAATATATATACGAAAACACATAAAAAAACGTAAATTTCTATAAAAATACAAATAAAAAATACACATAAAATGATGTAAATACGTATAAAAATATATATACAAAATATATATACAAAATATTTATAGCAAAATAAATAAACAAAATACCATAAGAAGAATGTGACTTTGTATGAAAATAAATATACAAAATGAACATAAAATAACATAAATTTGTATAAAACTATATATAAAAAAACACAAAATTAATTTAAATTTGTATGAAAATAGATATACAAAATATACATAAAATAAACTAAATTTGTGTTTTGTATATATTTTTTTATGCAAATTAATTTTTGTACATATATTTTATAGAAATTTGCGTTATTTTAAGTGTATTTGTATATATTTTCTCATACAAATTTACATTATTTTATTGGTATTTTGTTTATTTATTTTCATATGAACTACATGATTATATGTGTATTTTGTATATATATTTTTTTATACGTATTTACATTATTTAATGTGTATTTTATATATTTTTATACAAATTTACGTTATATATGTGTATTTGTTAAAAATATTTTGATACAAATTTACTTTATTTGATATATTTTTTATATATATTTCAATTCAAATTTAGTTTATTTTATGTGTATTTTGTATATATATTTTCATACATATTTAATTACTTGTATGTAATTTGGTATATAGTTTTATATAAATTTACGTTATTTTATGTGCATTTGTATATTTATATTTATTCAACACACATTCTTTTATTGGTATTTTGTTTATTTATATTATACGAATTTACATTATTTTATGTGTATTTTGTATACATATTTTTATACGTATTTACTTAATTTTATGTGTATTTTGTATATATATTTTTATAGAAATCTACGTTATTTTATGTGTATTCGTATATATATTTTGAAACAAATTTACATTGTTTTATATGTATTTTGCATATCTATTTCAATACAAATTTACCTTTGATGTGTATTTTGTATATTTATTTTATACAAATTCAAATATTTTATGTGTATTTTGGAATATATAATTTTATAAAAAATGCGTTATTTTATAGGTACATTGCATCTTAATTTTCATACAAATTTACATTATTTTATTAATATTCTGTGTATATATTTTGATACGAGTTTATATTATTCTATTTGTGTTTTGTATATATTTTTTTATACATATTTACATTATTTAATGTGTATTTTGTATATATATTTTATACAAATTGCGTTATTTTGTGTATCTGTTTATATATTTTCATTCAAATTTACATTATTTTAAGTGTATTTTGCAATATTTGCAAAATTTGCAAAATACACATACAAAATAAACATAAAATAAGTAAATTTGTAAACGCATTTTTTATAAAAATATATATACCAAAATACACATAAAATATTAAAATTTGTATTACATTAAATATACAAAATGCACATACAATAAGGTAAATTTGTATTGAAATAGATATGCAAAAAACAAATGAAACAATGTAAATTAGTTTCAAAATATATATACGAATACACATAAAATAGAGTAAATTTCCATGAAAATATACATTCAAAATACCTATAAAATGATGTAAAAAATATAAAAATATATATACCAAATACACCTAAAATAATGTAAATTCGTATCAAACTAAATAAACAAAATTCCGATAAAAGAACGTATATGAGTAAGAAAATAAATATAGAAAATACACATAAAATAACGAGAATTTGTATAAAAATATATAAAAAAAAAAACACAACAATGATTTCCATTTGTATGAAAATAGATATACAAAATAATCATATAATTAGTTAAATTTCTATTTAAATACATGTACAAAATACACATAAAATAATGTAAATTTTTATGAAATGAAAACAAATACACATAAAATAACGTACATTTGTATAAAATATAAATACAAAATACACATATAATAATGTAAAATCGCATCAAAATAAATACACAGAATATCAATAAAATAATATAAATTTGCATGAAAATAAAGATGCAAAATAACCATAAAATAAACCATATTTTTATAAAAATACATATACAAAAATACATATAAAATAATTAAATTTGTATTAAAATTAATATACAAAATGCATATACAATAAGGTAAATATGTATTGAAAAAATATGCAACATACATTTAAAAGTGTAAAATTGTTTCAAAATCTATATACGAATACACATAAAATAACGTAGATTTCTATAGAAATATATATTCAAAAAACACGTGAAATGATGTAAATACGTATAAAAAATATATATACAAAATACACATTAAATAATGTAAATTCGCGTCAAAATAAATAAACAAAATATCAATAAAAGAATGTGTATTTGTATGAAAATAGATATACAAAATACACATCAAATAACCTAAAATTGTACCAAACTATATACAAAAATACAAAAAAATTATTTAAATTTGTAGGAAAATAAATATTCAAAATACACATAAAATTAGGTAAATTTGTATTGAGATACATATACAAAATACTCATAAAATAATGTAAATTTGAATAAAAATACATAAACAAATAAACTTAAAATAAGGTAAATTTGTATAAAATATATATACAAAATACAAATTAAATAATGTAAATATGTTTTAAAAAATATATGCAAAACACAAATAGAATAATGTAAAATCGTATCAAAATAAATACACAGAATATTAATAAAATAAGGTAGATTTGTATGAAAATAAAGAAGCAAAATACCCAATAAATAACGCCTTTTTTTATAAAAATATATATACAAATATACACATATAAAATTAAATTTGTATTAAAATAAATATTCAAAATACACATACCATAAGGTAAATCTGTATTGAAATAGATATGCAAAATACATATAAAACAATGTTAATTTGTTTCAAAATATATATACGAATGCACATAAAATAACGTAATTTCTATAAAAATATATATTCACAAAACACATAAAATGAAGTAAATACGTATACAAAATACACATGAAATGATGTAAATACGTATAAAAATAAATACATACAAAATACACATCAAATAATGTAAATTCGCGTCAAAATAAATAAACAAAATATCAATAATAGAATGTGTATTTGTAAGAGATATACAAAATACACATAAAATAACCTAAATTTGTATAAAACTATATACAAAAATACACAAAAATTATTTAAATTTGTATGAAAATAAATATACAAAATACACATAAAATTAGGTAAATTTGTATTTAAATACATATAAAAAATACACATAAAATAATGCAAATTTGAATGAAAATATATAAACAAATACACTTAAAATAACGTAAATTTGTATAAAATATATATACAAGGTACACATTAAATGTAAATGGGTATAAAAAAAATATATACAAAAAACAAATAGAATAATGAAAAATCGTATCAAAATAAATACACAGAATATCAATAAAATAATGTAAATTTGTATGAAAATAAAAATGCAAAATTCTATAAAATAACCCATATATATAAAATATATATATATATATATATATATATATATATATATATATATATATATATATATATATATATATATATATATATATATATATATATATATATATATATATATATATATATACCAAAATACACATAAAATATTTAAATTTGTATTCAAATAAATATACAAAATGCACATACAATAAGGTAAATTTGTATTGAAAGAGATATGCAAAAATACATATAAAACAATGTAAATTTGTTTCAAAATATATATATACGAATATACATAAAATAACGTAGATTTCTATAAAAATATATATACAAAATACACATAAAATTAGGTAAATACGTATAAAAAAAATGTATACAAAATACACATAAAATAATGTAAACTCGAATCAAAATAAATTAACAAAATACCAATAAAAGAATGTGTATTTGTATAAATATAAATATACAAAATACACATACAAAATAAACATAAAATAAGGTAAACTTGTAAATTAATATATTTACAAAATACACAAAAAATAATGAACATTTATATGAAAATATGTATTCAAATACACATAAAATACCATGAATTTGTATAAAAAATATATATTCAAAATAAATATTAAATAATGTAAATGCGTATTAAAATATATGTCCAAAGTACATATAAAATAATGTAAATTCGTATCAATATAAATCAACAAAATACCAATAAAATATTATATATTTGAATGAAAATAAATTGACAAAATACACAATATAACTAAAATTTGTATAAAAATATATACAAAAATACATAGAAATAATTTGAGTTTGTATGAAAATAGTTATACAAAATACACATAAAACTAGGTAAATTTCTTTTGAAATATATATAGAAAATACCCATAAAATATTGTAAATTTGTCTCAAAATATATAAACAAATACACATAGAATAACGTAAATTTGTATGAAAAATATATACAAAATACAAAAAATATACAAAAAATCTTATCAAAATGAATGAGCAGAATATCAATAAAATAATGTAAATTTGTATGAAAATAAAGATGCAAAATACCCATAAAATAAAGCATATTTTTATATTACTACATATACAAAAATACAGATAAAATAATTAAATTTGTTTTAAAATTAATATACAAAAAGCATATACAATAAGGTAAATATGTAATAAAAACATGCAACATATACATAAAAGTTTAAATTTGTTTCAAAATCTATATACGAATACAAATAAAATGACTTAGATTTATACATAAATATATATACAAAATACACATGAAATGATGTAAATACGTATAAAAATATATATACAAAATACACATTAAACAATCTAAACTCGTCAAATTAAATAAACAAAATGTCAATAAAAGAATGTGTATTTATATGAAAATAGATTTACAAAATACACATAAAATAACCGAAATTTGTATAAAACTACAAAAAATACACAAAAATAATTTAAATTTTATAAAATAAACATACAAAATACGCATAAAATTAGGTAAATTTGTATTGAAATACATATAGAAAATACACATAAAATAATGTAAATTTGAATGAAAATATATGAACATATACACCTAAAATAACTCAAATTTGTATCAAATATATACAAAATACACATTAAATAATGTAAATATGTATAAAAAAATATATACAAAACACAAATAGAATAATGTAAAATCATATCAAAATAATAACACAGAATATTAATAAAATAATGTAAATTTGTATGAAAATAAAGATGCAAAATACCCATAAAATAACGCATTTTTTATAAAAATAAATATACCAAAATACACATAAATTATTAAAATTTGTATTAGAATAAATATAAAAAATACACATACAATAAGGTAGATTTGTATTGAAATAGATATGCAAAATACATATAAAACAATGTAAATTTGTTTCAAAATATATATACGAATACACATAAAATAACGTAGATTTCTATAAAAATATATACAAAATACACATAAAATGAAGTAAATACGTATAAAAAAATGTATACAAAATACACATAAATAAATGTAAAATCGTATGAAAATAAATCAACTAAATACCAATAAAAGAATGTGTATTTGAATAAATATAAATATATAAAATACACATATAATAACGTAAATTTGTATAAGACTATATACAAAAATATACAAAAGTATTTAAATTTGTATGAAAATAGATATACAAAATACACATAAAATAAGATAAATTTGAATTGAAATATATTTATACAAAATACATCATATAATGTAAATTTAAATAAAAATATTCATACAAATTCACATAAAATAACGTAAATTTGTATAAAAACACATAAACAAAATACACATTAAATAATGTAAATACGTATAAAAATATATACACAAAATACATATATAATCAAGTAATTCGTATCAAAATAAATAAACAAAATACCAAAAAATTAATGTAAATTTGTATGAGAAAACATTAACAAAATAAACATATAATAACGCAAATTTCTAAAAAAATATATGTACAAAAATGCACATAAAATAAAGTAAATTTGCATAAAAAAATATATACAAAACACACATTAAATAATGTAAATGCGTATAAAAATATGTACACAAAATACTTATGAAATAATCTAAATTCGTATCGAATTAAATTAACAAAATACCAATAAAATAATGTAATTTTGGGTGAAACTGTATACAGAAAATACACATAAAATAATAATGTAAATTTGTATCAAAATATATACGAATACACACATCAAATAATTTAAATTTGTATGAAAATATATACAAAATACACATAAAATAATGTAATACATAGAAAATATATATACAAAATACATATAAAATAATGTAAATTTATCAAAATAAATAAACAAAATTCCACTAAAAGAATGTATATGTAGAAAAATATATATACAAAATACACAATAAAATAACAAAATTTGTATAAAAATATATACAAAAATACACGAAAATAATTTAAATTTGTTTGAAAATAGATATGCAAATTACACATAAAGTTAGGCAAATTTGTATTGAAATACATATACAAAATACACATAAAATAATGTAAATTTTGATGAAAATATATAAACAAATACATAAAATAAAGTAAATTTATAAAATATATGTACATAATATACATTAAAATAATAATGTAAATATATGAAATATATATACATACACATAGAATATTGCAAAATAAATAAACAGAATATCAATAAAATATTGTAAATTTGTATATGAAAATAAAGATGCAAAATTCCGATAAAATAAAGCATATTTAATAAAATAAATATTCAAAAATACAAATTGAATAATTAAATTTGTATTAAAATTAATATACAAAATGCACATACAATAAAGTAAATTTGTATTGAAAAAATATGCAAAATACACATAACACTGTAAATTTGTTTAAAATATATATACGAATACACATAAAATAACGTAGACTTATTTTATATGAAATATAAAAATATGAAATATATATACAAAGTACACATAGAATATTGCAAAATAAATAAACAGAATATCAATAAAATAATGTAAATTTGTATATGAAAATAAAGATGCAAAATACCGATAAAATAAAGCATATTTTAATAAAAATATATATTCAAAAATACACATTGAATAATTAAATTTGTATTAGAATTAATATACAAAAGGCACATACAATAAGGTAAATTTGTATGTATGAAAATATATATACAAAATACACATAACACTGTAAATTTCTTACAAATATATATATGAATACACATAAAATAACGTAGATTTCTATAGAAATATTTGTACAAAATATACCTGAAATGATGTAAAATCGCTTCAAAATAAATAAACAAAATATCAATAAAACAATGTTTATTTGTATGAAAATAGATATACAAAATACACATAAAATAACCAAAATTTCTATAAATCTATATACATAAATACACAAAAATAATTAAATTTGTATGAAAATAAATATACAAAATACACATAAAATTAGGTAAATTTGTATTTAAATACATATACAAAATATACACTTAAAATAATGTAAATTTGTGTTAAAATATATAAACAAATACACTTAAAATGAAGTAAATTTGTATAAAATATCTATACAAAATAACCATTAAATAATGTAAATATTTATAAAAAAATATATACAAAACACAAATACAATAATGTAAAGTCGTTTAAAAATAAATACACAGAATATTAATAAAATAATGTAAATTTGTATGAAAATTAAGATCCAAAATACCCATAAAATAAATTTTTTTTAAAATATATATAAAAAATACAATTAAAATAACGTAGATTTCTATAAAATATATATACAAAATACACATAAAATTAAGAAAGTCGTATAAAAAATTTATGAAAAATACACATAAAATAATAGAAATTAGAATCAAAATAAATAAACAAAATACCAATAAAATAATGAGCATTTGTATAAATATAAATATACAAAATACACATACAAAATAAACATAAAATAATGTAAATTTGTCATGAAATATATGTACAAAATACACATAAAATAATGTAAATTTATATGAAAATATATATACAAATACACATAAAATACCATGAATTTGTATAAAAATATATATTCAAAATAAATATTAAATAATGTAAATGCGTATAAAAATATATAAACAAAGTACATATAAAATAATGAAAATTCGTATCAATATAAATCAACAAAATACCAATAAATTAATATATATTTGAATGAAAATAAAGTTACAAAATACACATAACATAACTAAAATTTGTATTAAAAAATATATCAAAATACATATAAATAATTTGAGTTTGTATGAAAACAGATATACAAAATATACATAAAACTAGGTAAATTTCTTTTGAAATATATATACAAAATACCCATAAAATATTGTAAATTTATGTCAAAATATATAAACAAATGCACATAAAATAATGTAAACTTGTATGAAAAATATATACAAAATACATATAAAATAATGTCAAATAATGTAAATTTGTATGAGAATAAAGATGCAAAATACCCATAAAATAAAGAAAATTTTTATAAAAATACATATACAAAAATACACATAGAATAATTAAATTTGTATTAAAATTAATATACAAAATGCATATACAATAAGGTAAATTTGTATTGAAAAAATATGCAAAATACACATAAAAGTGTAAATTTGTTTCAAAATCTATATACGAATTCACATAAAATAACGTAGATTTCTATAGAAATATATATACAAAATACACATGAAATGATGTAAATACGTATAAAAATATATATACAAAATACACATTAAATAATGTAAATTCGCGTTAAAATAAATAAACAAAATATCAATAAAAGAATGTGTATTTATGAAAATAGATATAATAACGTAAATTTGTATAAAAATATATAAACAAAATACACATTAAATAATGTAAATATGTATAAAAAAAATATGTAGAAAATACACATATAATCATGTAATTCGTATCAAAATAAATGAATAAAATACCAATAAAATAATGTAAATTTTTATTTTATAAAAATATATTTTATAAAAATTTATGTTCAAAAATTAAAGTAAAGCAAATTTGCATAAAAAATATATATATACAAAACATACATTATATAATGTAAATGAGTATAAAAATATGTATACAAAATACCTATGAAAAAATCTAAACTCGTATCGAGTTAAATTAAGAAAATACCAATAAAATAATGTAATTTTGGATGAAAATATATGTAGAAAATACACATAAAATTACCTAAATACAAATACAAATATAAACATAAAATAATTTAAGATTGAATGAAATAAATATTCAAAATAATCATTAAATAAAGTAAATTTGTAATGAAAAATATGTAAAGATACACATAAAATAATATAATATATATATATATATATATATATATATATATATATATATATATATATATATATATATATATATATATATATATATATATATATATACAAATACATATAAAATTACATGAATTTGTATAAAATTTGTATCAAAATAAATACACACAAGAAAGAAATTTTTTTAATTTTTAAAATTAAATATTTACAAAATACACAAAATAATTTAAATTTGTTTGAAATTGAAATATATATAAAAAATACAATAAAAAAAAATAAAAAAATATATATATACATTAAATAATGTAAATATGTATAAAAATATATATACAAAATACACATAGAATAATGTTAAATCGTAAGAAAATAAATAAACAGAATATCAATAAAATAATGTAAATTTGTATGAAAATAAAGATAGAAAATACCCATATAATAAAGCATATATGCATAAAAATATATATGCAAAAATACACATGAAATAAATAAATTTGTATTGAAATAAATATACAAAATGCACATACAGTAAATAAACTAGATTTCTATAGAAATATATATATATATATATATATATATATATATATATATATATATATATATATATATATATATATATATATATATATATATATATATATATATATATATATATATATATATATATATATATATATATATATATATATATATATATATATATATATATATATATATATATATATATATACACACAAAAATACATTAAATAATGTAAGTTCGTCTAAAATAAATAAACAAAATATCAATAAGAGAATATGTATTTTATAAATATACAAAATACACATAAAATAACCTAAATTTGAATAAAACTAAATACAAAATAAACAAAAATAATTTAGATTTGCATGAAAATAAATATAAAAATACACATAAAATTAAGTAAATTTGTATTGAAATACATATACAAAATACACATAAAATAATAATTAAATTTGAATAAAAATATATAAAAATATATAAAATATATAAAATATATATATATATATATATATATATATATATATATATATATATATATATATATATATATATATATATATATATATATATATATATATATATATATATATATATATATATATATATATATATATATATATATAAAATACACATTAAATATTGTAAATATGTATACAAAAAGATATACCAAACACAGAATATAAATAAAATAATGTAAATTTGTATGAAAATTAAGATGCAAAATACCCATAAAATAGCGCATTATTTATAAAAATATATATACCAAAACACACATAAAATATTTGAATTTATATTAAATTAAATATACGAAATGCACACACAATAAGGTAAATTTGTATTGAAAAAGATATGCAAAATACATATAAAACAATGTAAATTTGTTTCAAAATATATATAGGAATACACATAAAATAACGTAGATTTCTATAAAAACATATAAACAAAATGCACATAAAATGAAGTAAATACGTATAAAAAAATGTATACAAAATACACAAAATAATGAAAACTCGTATAAAAATAAATAAACAAAATACTAATAAAAGAATGTGAATTTGTATAAATATAAATATACAAAATACATATAAAATAACGTAAATTTATATAAAACTATATACAAAAATACACAAAAGTAATTAAACTTGTATGAAAATAGATATACAAAATACACATAAAATAAACTAAATTTGAATTGAAATATATATACAAAATACATAAAACAATATAAATTTGTATCAAAATATTTATACAAATACACATATAATAACGTTAATTTGTATAAAAATATATAAACAAAATACACATTAAATAATGTAAATACGTATTAAAAAAATATGTACAAAAATGCACAAAAAATAAAGTAAATTTGCATAAAAAATATATATAAAAAACACATCAGATAATGTAAATGAGTATAAAAATATGTATACAATATACCTTTGAAAAAATCTAAATTCGTATAGAGTTAAATTTAAAAAATACCAAAAAATATATAATTTTGGTTGAAAATATATATAGAAAATACACATAAAATTACCAAAATATAAATACAAATAAACACATAAAATAATTTGAAAATGAATGAAATAAATATACAAAATAATCATAAAATAAGGTAAATTTGTAATGAAAAATATGTAAAAATACACATAAAATAATATAAATTTGTACGAAAAAAAAAATATATATATATATATATATATATATATATATATATATATATATATATATATATATATATATATATATATATATATATATATATATATATATATATATATATATATATATATATATATATATATATATATATATATATATATATATATATATATATATATATATATATACAAATACACATAAAATAACATGAATTTGTATAAAATTTGTATCAAAATAAATACGAATACACACAATAAAATAATGTAAATTTTTATTAAAATATATATACAAAATACACATAAAATAATATAAATACGTAGAAAAATATATATACAAAATACACATAAAATAATGTAAACTCGTATCAAAATAAATAAACAAAATTCCAATAAAAGAATGTATATTTGTAGAAAAATAAATATACAAAATACAAATAAATCAACTAAGATTTGCATAAAAATATATACAAAAATACACAAAAATAATTTAAATTTGTTTGAAAATAGATATGCAAAATACACATAAAATTAGGCAAATTTTTATTGAAATACATAAACAAAATACACATAAAATAATGTAAATTTGTATGAAAATATATAAACAAATACACATGAAATAACGTAAATTTGATATATATATATATATATATATATATATATATATATATATATATATATATATATATATGTATATATATATATATATATATATATATATATATATATATATATATATATATATATATATATATATATATATATATATATATATATATATATATATATATATATATATATATATATATATATATATATATATATATATATATATATATATATATATATATAAAAATAAATATATAAAATACACATAGAATAATGTTAAATCGTATCAAAATAAATAAACAGAATATCAATAAAATAATGTAAATTTCTATGAAAATAAAGATGCAAAATACCAATATAATAACGCATATTTGCATAAAAATATATATACAAAAATACACATGAAATAATTAAATTTGTATTGAAATAAATATACAAAATGCACATACAATAAAGTAAATTTGTATTGAAATAAATATGCAAAATACACATCGATAATGTAAATTTGTATCAAAATATATATACGAATACACATAAAATAGAGTAAATTTCTATGAAAATATACATACAAAATACATATAAAATGATGTAAATAGTATAAAAATATATATACCAAATAAACCTAAGATAATGTAATATCGTATCATAATAAATAAACAAAATTTTAATTAAAGAACGTATATTTGTAGGAAAATAAATATACAAGATACACATAAAATAACGAAAATTTGTATAAAAATATATACAAAAAAAATTCAATTTTATGAAAATAGATATACAAAATGCACATATAATTAGTTAAATTTGTCTTTAAATACATGTACAAAATACACATAAAATAATGTAAATTTGTATGAAATGAAAACAAATACACATAAAATAACGTACATTTGTATAAAATATATATAAGAAATACATATAGAATAATGTAAAATCGTATCAAAATAAATACACAGAATATCAATAAAATAACGTAAATTTGTATGAAAATAAAGATGCAAAATACCCATAAAATAAAGCATATTTTTATAAAAATACATATACAAAAATACACATTCAATAATTGAATTTGTCTTAAAATTAATATACAAAATGCAGATACAATAAGATAAATTTTTATTAAAAAATATGCAAAATACACATTAAACAATGTAAATTTGTTTTAAAATATATATACGAATACACATAAAATAACGTAGATTTCTATAGAAATATATATACAAAATGCACTTGAGATGCTGTAAATACGTATAAAAATATATATACAAAATAGACATTAAATAATGTAAATTTGTGTCAAAACAAATAAACAAAATATCAATAAAAGAATGTGTATTTGTATGAAAATAGATATACAAAATACACACAAAATAACGTAAATTTGTATAAAATATATATACAAAATTCACATTAAATAATGTAAATATGTATAAAAAATTAGAATAATGTAAAATCTTATCAAAATAAATACACAGAATATTAATAAAATAATGTAAATTTGTATGAAAATAAAGAAGCAAAATACCCATAAAATATTTTTTAAATATATATACCAAAATACACATAAAAGATTTAAGTTTGTAATACAATAAATATACAAAATGCGCATGCAATGACGTAAATTTATATTGAAATAGATATGCAAAATACATATAAAACAATGTAAATTTGTTTCAAAATATATATACGAATACACATTAAATAACGTAGATTTGTATAAAAATATATATAGAAAATACACATAAAATGAAGTAAATACGTATAAAAAAATGTATACAAAATACACATAAAATAATGTAAATTCGTATCAAAATAAACAAAATACCAATAAAAGAATGTGTATTTGAATAAATATAAATATATAAAATACACATAAAATAACGTAAATTCATATCAAACTATATTAAAAAATACACAAAAGTAGTTAAAATTGTATAAAAATAGATATACAAAATACACATAAAATAAGCTAAATTTGAATTGAAATATATTTATACAAAATACATCAAATAATGTAAATTTGTATCAAAATATATATATATATATATATCTATCTAAATATATATATCTATATATATATATATATATATATATATATATATATATATATATATATATATATATATATATATATATATATATATATATAATCATGTAATTCGTATCAAAATAAATAAACAAAATACCATTAATATAATGAAAATTTGTATGAGAAAACATATACAAAATACACTTAAAATAACGCTAATTTCTTTAAAAATGTATGTACAAAAATGCACATAAAATAAAGTAAATTTGCATAATAATATATATACAAAACACACATTAAATAATGTAAATGCGTATAAAAACATGTATACAAAATGCCTTTGAAATAATCTAAATTCGTATCGAATTAAATTAACAAAATACCCATAAAATAATGTAATTTTGGATGAATATATATATAGAAAATACATATAAAATAACCTAAATACAAATAGAAATATACACATAAAATAATTTAAAATTGCATGAAATGAATGTAAAAACACACATAAAATAATGTAAATTTATATGAAAATATATATTCAAACACATAAAATAACATGAATTTGTATAAAATTTGTATCAAAATATATACGAATACACACATTAAAATAACGTAAATTTTTATGAAAAAATATATACAAAATGCACATCAGATAATGTAAATACGTCAAAAAATATATAAACAAAATACACATAAAGTAATGTAAATTCGTATCAAAATAAATCAACAAAATTCCAATAAAAGAATGTATATTTGTAGGAAAATATATACATAAAATACAAATAAAATAACTAAAATTTGTATAAAAATATATACAAAAATATTCAAAAATAATTTAAATTTGTTTGAAAATAGATATGCAAAATACACATAAAATTAGGCAACTTTGTATTGAAATATATATATATAAAACATACATAAAATAATGTAAATTTTTATGAAAATATATAAACAAATACACATAAAATAACGTAAATTTGGATGAAATATAAATTCAAAATATACATTAAATGATGTAAATATGTATAAAAATATATATACAAAATACACATAGAATAATGTCAAATCGTATCAAAATAAATAAACAGAATATCAATAAAATAATGTAAATTTGTATGAAAATAAAGATGCAAAATATCCATATAATAACGCATATTAGCATAAAAATATATATACAAAAATACACATGAAATAATTAAATTTGTATTGAAATAAATATTCAAAATGCACATGCAATAAAGTAAATTTGTATTGAAATAGATATGCAAAATACACGTCAATAATGTAAATTTATATCAAAATATATATGCGAATACACATAAAATACAGTAAATTTCTATGAAAATATACATACAAAATACATATAAAATGATGTAAATAGTATTAAAATACACCTAAAATAATGTAAATTCGTATCAAAATAAATAAACAAAATTCCGATAAAAGAACGTATATTTGTAGGAAAATAAATATACAAAACACACATAAAATAATGTATAAAAATATATAAAAAAAAAATTAATTTCAAGTTGTATTAAAATATATATACAAAATAGTTAAATTTGACTTTAAATACATCTACAAAACACACATAAAATATAATTTGTATGAAATGAAAACAAATACACAAAAAATAACGTACATTTGTATAAAATATATATATACAAAATGCACATAGAATAATGCAATATCGTATCAAAATAAATACAGAGAATATCAATAAAATAATGTAAATTTGTATGAAAATAAAGATGCAAAATACCCATAAAATAAAGCATATTTTTATAAAAAAAACATATACAAAAATACATATTTAATAATTAAATTTGTATTAAAATTAATATTTTCATACAAATTTATATTATTTTATGTGTATTTTTGTATATATCTCATTACAAATCTATCTTATTTTATGTTTATTTTGTATATTTATTTCATTCAATTTTAAATTATTTTATGTGTATATTTGTATTTGTATTTAGGTTATTTCATGTGTATTTTCTATATACAATTTCATCCAAAATTACATTATTTTATTGGTATTTTGTTAATTTAATTCGATACGAATTTAGATTATTTCATAGGTATTTTGTATACATATTTTTATACGCATTTACATTATTTAATGTGTGTTTTGTATATATATTTTTATGTAAATTCACTTTATTTTATTTGCATTTTTGTACATATATTTTTATAGAAATTTGCGTTATTTTTTCTGTATTTTGTAGATTTTTTCTCATACAAAGTTAAATTAATTTATTGGTATTTTGTTTATTTATTTTGAAACGAATTACATGATTATATATGAATTTTGTACATATTTTTTATACGTATTTACATTATTTAATGTGTATTTTGTTTATATATTTTTATACATATTAACGTTATTATATGTGTATTTGTATAATTATTTTGATACAAATTTACATTATTTCATGTATTTTGTATATATATTTCATTTCAAATTGAGCTTATTTTGTGTGTATTTTGTATATTTATTTTCATACAAATTTTATTACTTCTGTGTATCTTTGAATATAGTTTTATATAAATTTACGTTATTTTATGTGTATTTTGTATATTTATATTTATACAAATACACATTCTTTTATTGGTATTCTGTTGATTTATTTTGATACGAATTTACATTACTTTATGTGTATTTTGTATATATATTTTTTATATGTATTTCCTTCATTTTATGTGTATTTTGTATATATCTTTTTATAGAAATCTACGTTATTTTATGTGTATTCGTATATATATTTTGAAACAAATTTACATTGTTTTATATGTATTTTGCATATCTATTTCAGTACAAATTTACCTTATTGTATGTTCATTTTGTATATTTATTTTAATATAATTAAATATTTTATGTGTATTTTGGTAATATATTTAAAAAAAAATGCGTTATTTTATGTGTATTTTGCATCTTAATTTTCATACAAATTTTTATTATTTTATTAATATTATGTGTATTTATTTTGATACGATGTGTACATTATTCTATATGTGTTTTGTATATATTTTTTTTATGTATATTTACATTATTCAATGTGTATTTTGTATATATATTTCATACAAATTTACGTTATTTTAAGTATACAAAATACACATAAAATAATGTAAACTCGTATCAAAATAAATAAACGAAATACCAATACAAGAATGTGTATTTATATAAATATAAATATAGAAAATACACAGAAAATAACGTAAATTTGTATAAAACTATATACAAAAATACACAGAAGTAACTAAATTTGTATGAAAATAGTTATACAAAAAACACATAAAATAAGCTAAATTTGAATTGAAATATATATACAAAATACATAAAATAATGTAAATTTGTATCAAAATATTTATACAAATACACATATAATAACGTAAATTTTTATAAAAATATAAAAACAAAATACTCATTAAATAATGTAAATACGTATAAAAAATATGTTCAAAATACACATATAATAATATAATTCATATCAAAATAAATTAACAAAATACCAATGAAATACTGTAATTTTGTATGAGAAAACATATGCAAAATACATATAAAATAACGCAAATTTCTTTAAAAATATATGTACAAAAATGCACATAAAATAAAGTAAATTTGCATAAAAATATATATACAAAACACACATTAAATAATGTAAATGCATATATAATATGTATACAAAATACCTATCAATTAATATAAATTCGTATCGAATTAAATTAACAAAGTACCAATAAAATAATGGGATTTTGGATGAAAATATATATAGAAAATACATATAAAATAAACTAAATTCAAATACAAATATACACATAAAATAATTTAAAATTGAATGAAATTAATATACAAAATAAACATAAAATAAGGTAAATTTGTAATAAAATATATGTACAAAATACACAGAAAATAATGTAAATTTGTATGAAAATATATATACAAATACATATAAAATAACATGAATTTGTATAAAAATATATTTTCAAAATAAACATTGAATAATGTAAATGCGTATAAAAATAAATATTCAAAGTATGAACAGAATATCAATAAAATTATATAAATTTCTATGAAAATAAAGATTCAAAATACCCATAAAATAACGCATATTTATATAAAAATATATATACAAAAATACCCATAAAATAATTAAATTTGTATTAAAATACATATACGAAATCCACATACAATAAGATAAATTTGTATTGAAATAGATATTCAATATACACATCAAATAATGTAAATTTGTATTAAAATATGTATACGAAAACACATGAAATAGCGTAAATTTCTATGAAAATATATCTAAAAAATACACATAAAATGATGTAAATACGAATAAAAATATATATACAAAATACACCTAAAATAATGTAAATTCGTATCAAATTCAATAAACTAAATTTTAATAAAAGAATGTATATATGTAGGAAAATAAATATACAAAATACACATAAAATCAGATAAATTTGTATTGAAATACATATAAAAAATACACATAAAATAATGTAAATTTCTATGAAAATATATGAGCAAATAGACATAAAATAACGTATATAAGTATAAAATATATATAGAAATGAAAATAAAATAAAATATATACAAAATACACATAGAACAATGTTAAATCGTATAAAAATAAATACACAGAATATCAATAAAATAATGTAAAATTGTAAGAAATAAAGATGCAAAATAATCATAAAAAAAGCACATTTTTATAGAAATATATATACAGAAATACACATCAAATAATTAAATTTGTATTAAAATAAATATACAAAATACACATACAATATGGTAAATATGTATTGAAATAGATATGCAAAACACACATCAAACAATGTAAATTTGTTGCAAAATATATATACGAATAATCATAAAAAAAACGTAAATTTCTATAAAAATATATGTAAAAAATACACTTAAAATTATGTAAATACGTATAAAAATATGTATACAAAATACACATAAAATAATGTAAACTCGTACCAAAATAAATAAACAAAATACCAATAGAAGAATGTGAGTTTGTATGAAAATAAATAATCAAAATACACATAAGATAACGTAAATTTGCATAAAACTATACAAAAATACACAAAAGTAGTTTAAATTTGTATGAAAATAGATATACAAAATATATATAAAATAAAATAAATTTGTATTGAAATATATATAAAAAATATATAAAATAATGTATATTTCTTTCAAAATAATTAAACAAATACCCATAAAATAACGTAAATTTGTTTTAAAATATATAAACATAATACACATTAAATTATGAGAATACTTATACAAAATATATACAAAATCCACATATAATAAAGTAAATTCGTTTCAAAATACATAAAAAAATAATAATAAAAAAATGTAGATTTGTATGAAAAAATATATACAAAATACACATAAAATAACGCAAATTTCTATAAAAAATATATGTACAAAAACGCACATCAAATACCTTATATTTGTATGGAAATAAATAAAGAAAATACACATAAAATCAGGCAAATTTATAATAAAAAAGTACAAAATACACTTAAAATAATGTAAATTTGTATAAAAGGAACAACACAAATGTACACAAAATTAAGTAAAATTGTATAGAAAATATATATACAAAACACATATTAATAATGTAAATGCGTATAAAAATATATATAGAAAATAAATATGATATAATCTAAATTCGTATCGAAATAAATGAACAAAATACCGTTAAAATAATGTAATTTTGAATGAAAATATATATATAGAAAATATACATAAAATAACGTAAATACAAATAAATATATACACATCAAATAATTTGAATTTGAATGAAAATATATATAAAAATAAACATAAAATAAGGCAGATTTCTAATGAAATATATATACAAAATACACATGAAATGATGTAAATACGTATAAAAATATATATACAAATTACACATTAAATAATGTAAATTCGTGTCAAAATAAATAAAGAAAATATCAATAAAAGAATGTGTATTTGTATGAAAATACATAAACAAAATACACATAAAATAACGTAAATTTGAATAAAACAAAAATACACAAAAATAATTTAAATTTGTATGAAAATAAATATACAAAATACACATAAAATTAGGTAAATTTGTATTGAAATACATATACAAAATACACATAAAGTAATGTAAATTTGAATGAAAATATATAAACAAATACACTTATATTAACGTAAATTTGTATAAAATATATATACAAAATACTCATTAAGTAATGTAAATATGTATAAAAAAATATATACAAAACACAAATAGAATAATGTAAAATCGAATCAAAATAAATACATAGAATGTTAATAAAATAATCTAAATTTGTATGAAAATTAAGATGCAAAATACCCATAAAATAACGCATTTTTATTAAAATTAAATTTATTATTATTATTATTATTATTATTATTATTATTATTATTATTATTATTATTATTATTATTATTATTATTATTATTATTATTATTATTATTATTATTATTATTATATTATATTAAATTTGTATTAAAATAAATATACAAAATGCACATACAATGAGGTAAATTTATATAGAAATAAATATGCAAAATACATATAAAACAATGTAAATTTGTTTCAAAATATATATACGAATATACATAAAATAACGTAGATTTCTATAAAAATATATATAGAAAATACACACAAAATGAAGTAAATACGTATAAAAAAATGTATACAATATACACATAAAATAATGTAAATTCGTATCAAAATAAATAAACAAAATACCAATAAAAGAATGTGTATTTGAATAATTATGAATATATAAAATACACTTAAAATAACGTAAATTTATATCAAACTATATACAAAAATACTCAAAAGGAGTTAAATTTGTATGAAAATAGATATACAAAATACACATAAAATAAGCTAAATTTAAATTTAAATATATTTATACAAAATATATCAAATAATGTAAATTTGTATCAAAATATTTATACAAATACACATAAAATAACGTAAATTTGTATAAAAACACATAAACAAAATACACATTAAATAATGTAAATACGTATAAAAATATATACACAAAACACATATATAATAATGTAACTCGTATCAAAATAAATAAACAAAATACCAATAAATTAATGTAAATTTGTGAGAAAACATCTAAAAATGCATATAAAATAACGCAAATTTCTATAAAATATATGTACAAAAATACATAAAATAAAGTATATTTGCATAAAAATATATATACAAAACATATTAAATAATGTAAATGCTTATAAAATATGTATACTAAATACCTATGAAATAATTTAAATTGTAACGAATTAAATTAACAAAACACCATTAAAATAATGTAATTTTCCATGAAATTGTATGCAGAAAATACACATAAAATAATAATGTAAACTTGTATCAAAATATATATGAATACACACAATAAAATAACGTAAATTTTTATGAAAATATATATACAAAATACACATAAAATAATGTAAATATCTAGAAAAATATATATACAAAATACACATAAAATAATGTAAACTCGTATCAAAATAAATAAACAAAATTCCACTAAAAGAATGTATATTTGTAGGAAAATATATATACAAAATACAAATAAAATAACTAAAATTTGTATAAAAATATATCCAAAAATACACAAATATAATCTAAATTTGTTTGAAAATAGATATGCAAAATACACATCAAATTAGGCAGATTTGTATTGAAATACAAATACAAAATACACATAAAATAATGTAAATTTTTATGAAAATATATAAACATATACACATAAAATAAAGTAAATTTCATTAAAATATATGTGTATTTTGTAAGTATTTTGTATAGGTATTTTCATTTTTTAATGAGTATTTTCTTAATATATTTTAAAACAAATTTACGTTATTTTATGATTATTTGTTTAATTATTTTGATACAAATATACATTATTTTATGTATTTTTTATATATATTTCAATACAAATTTTGTTTATTTACATATATTTTGAATATCTATTTTCATTCAAATTTAAATTACTTTTGTGTTTTTTTTTGTATATAGTTTTATACAAATTTACATCATTTCATGTGTATTTTGTATATATATTTCTATAGAAATCTACGTTATTTTATGTATATGCGTATATGTATTTTGAAAGAAATTTACATTGTTTGATGTGTGTTTTGCCTATCTATTTCAATACAAATTTACCATTTTGTATGTGTATTTTATATATTTATTTTAATACCAATATAATTATTTGATATGTATTTTTGTATATATATTTTAATAAAAACATACTTTATTTATGGGTATTTTGCATATTTATTTTCATACAATTTTACATTATTTTATTGATAGTCTGTGTATTTATTTTGATACGACTTTACATTGTTCTATGTGTATTTTGTATATATTTTTTACATATTTACATTATTTAATATTTTTATATATATATTTATATATATATATATATATATATATATATATATATATATATATATATATATATATATATATATATATATATATATATATATATATATATATATATATATATATATATATATATATATATATATATATATATATATATATATTTTATAAATATATACGTTAATTTATGTCTATTTGTTTATATATTTTCATACAAATTTACATTATTTTATCTGTGTTTTGTATATGTATTTCAATACAAATTTATCTAATTTTATGTGTATTTTGTATTTCTATTTTCAAACAAATTGAAATTATTTTTGTGTATTTTTGTATGTATTTTAATTCAAATGTTAGTTATTTTATATATTATTTTGTATATTTATTTTCCTACATATATACATTCTTTTATAGAAATTTAGTTTATTGAATTTGATACGAATTTACATTATTTTAGGTGTATTTTGTATATATCTTTATTCGTATTTACATAATTTTATGTATATTTTTTATATATATTTTCATAAAAATTTACGTTTTTTTATGTGTTTTCGTATACATTTGTTACTATCTTTTTATACAAATTTACTTTATTATATGTATATTTTTATAAATATTTTGATACAAATTTAAATTATTTTATGTACTTTGTATATATATTTCAATTAAAATTTAGCTTATTAAATGTGTATTTTGTATATCTATTTTCATACAAATTTAATTACTTTTGTGTGTTTTTGTGTACAGTTTTATACAAATTTACGTTATTTAATGTGTATTTTCTATATTTATATTTATACAAATACACATTCTTTTATAGGTATTTTGTTTATATATTTTGATACGAATTTACATTATGTTATGTGTATTTTGCATACATTTTTTTATACGTATTTACCTAATTTTATGTGTATTTTATATATATATTTTTATAGAAATCTATCTTATTTTATGTGTATTCGAATGTATATTTAAAAAAAAATTTACATTGTTTATATGTATTTTACATATCTATTTGAATACAGATTTACCTTATTGTATGTGCATTTTGTATATTTATTCTAATTTAAATTCCATTATTTTATGTGTATTTTGGTATATATATTTTTATTAAAAAAATGCATTATTTTATGGGTATTTTGCATTTTATGCTATTTTATTAACATTCTGTGTATTTATTTTGATACGATTTTAAATTATTCTATTTGTGTTTTGTATATATTTTTTTATATATATTTACATTATTTGATGTGTATTTTGTATATATATTTAATACAAATTTACATTATTTTAAGTATATTTGTTTATATATTTTCATTCAAATTTACATTATTTTAAGTGTATTTTGTATAATTATTTAAATAAAAAATTTACCTAATTATATGTGTATATTGTAATTTATTTTCATACAAATAAAAAAAAATTTTGTGTATTTTTGTATATAGTTTTATACAAATTTAGGTTATTTCATGTGTATTTTGTATATCTATTTTTATACGTATTTACATCATTTCATGTGTATTTTGTATATATATTTCTATAGAAATCTACATTATCTTATATCTATTCGTATATATATTTTGAAACAAATTTACACTGTTTTATGTGTATTTTCAATATTTTTTCAATACAAATCTACCTTATTGTATGTGCATTTTGTATATTAGTTTTAATACAAATTTAATTATTCTATGTGTATCTTTGTATATGTATTTTTATTAAAATATGCATTATTTTATGGGTATTTTGCATCTTTATTTTCATACAAATTTACATTATTTTATTGATATTCTGTGTATTTATTTTAATTCGATTTTTCATTATTCTATGTGTATTTTGTATATATATATATATATATATATATATATATATATATATATATATATATATATATATATATATATATATATATATATATATATATATATATATATATATATATATATATATATATATATATATATATATATATATATATATATATAAATGTGCGTTACTTTATGTGTATTTCTTTTCATTTCATACAATTTTACATTATTTTATGTGTATTTTGTACATTTATTTAAATACAAATTTAACTAATTATATGTGAATATTTTATATCTATTTTCATACAAATTGAAACCATTTTGTGTATTTTGTATATATTTTATATAAATTTTCGTTACTTTATGTGTATTTTGTATATTTATTTTCCTACAAATATACGTTCTTTTATCGGCATTTTGTTTATTTATTTTGATTCGAATTTATATTATTTGAGGTATATTTGGTATATATATTTTTATACTTATTTACATCATTTTTTATGTATTTTGTATGTATATTTTCATAGAAATTTACTGTATTTTATGAGTATTCGTATATATATTTTGATACAATTTACATTATTGCTGTGTATTTTGCATATCTATTTTAATACAAATTTACTTTATTGTATGTGCATTTTTTATATTTATTTTAATACAAATTTAATTATCTTATATTTATTTTTGTATATATATTTTTATACAAATATGCATTATTATATGGGTATTTTGCATCTTTATTTTCATACAAATTTACATTATTTTATTGATATTCTGTTTATTTGTTTTGATACGATTTAACATTATTTTATGAGTATTTTATATATATATTTTTATACATATTTAAAATATTTAATGTATATTTTGTTTTAATATATTTTATCAAAATTTACGTTATGTTATGTGTATTTGTTTATATATTTTCTTACAAATTTTCATTATTTTTTGTGTGTTTTGTATATGTATTTTAATACAAATTTGCCTAACTTAATGTGTATTTTGCATATCTATTTAAAAAAAAATATTTTTGTGTATTTTTGTATATATTTTTATACAAATTTTAGTTATTTTATTTGTATTTTGTATATATATATTTTCCTACATATATACATTCTTTTATTGGAATTTTGCTTAATTATTTTGATACGAATTTACATTATTTTATGAGTATTTTGTTTATATATTTTTCTACGTATTTACATTTTTTTTATGTTTATTTTGTATATATATTTTCATAAAAATATACGTTATTTTATTGCGTGTATTCGTATATATTTTGATACAAATTTTAAACAAGTTCATGTTATTTTATGTGTATTTGTATACATATTTTCATACAAATTTACATTATTTTATGTGTATTTTGTACATATATTTCGATACAAATTTACCTTATTTTATGTTTATTTTGTATATTTATTTCATTTAATTTTAATTTATTTTATGTGTATATTTGTATTTGTGTTTAGGTTATTTTATGTGTATTTTCTATATATATTTTCATCCATAATTACATTATTTTATTGGTATTTTGTTAAATTAATTCGATACGAATCTAGATTATTTCATAGGTATTTTGTATACATATTTTTATACGCATTTACATTATTTAATGTGTGGTTTGTGTATATATTTTTATGCAAATTTACTTTATTTTACGTGCATTTTTGTACATATATTTTTATAGAAATTTGCGTTATTTTATGTGCATTTTGTATATGTTTTCTCATACAAATTTACATTATTTTATTGGTATTTTGTTTATTTATTTTGATACCAATTACATGAATATATGTGTATTTGTTACATATTTTTTTATACGTATTTACATTATTTAATGTATATTTTGTTTATATATTTTTATATAAATTTACGTTATTATATGTGTATTTGTATAAATATTTTTATACAGACTTACTTTATTTTATGTATATGTATTTTGTTAATTTATTTTGTTACGAATTACATTATTATATGTGTATTTTTGTACATATTTTTTATACGTATTTAAAGCATTTAATGAATATTTTGTTTATATTTTTTTATACAAATTTATGTTATTATATGTGTATTTGTATAAATATTTTGATACAAATTTACATTATTTTATGATTTTTGTATATATATTTCAATTCAAATTTAGCTTAATTTAGGTGTATTTTGTATATCTATTTTCATACAAATTTAATTACTTTTGTGTATTTTTGTATATAGTTTTATACAAATTTACGTTATTTTATGTGTATTTTGTATATCTATATTTATACAAATACACATTCTTTTATTGGTATTTTGTTAATTTATTTTGATTCAAATTTACATTATTTTATGTGTATTTTGTATACATTTTTTTATACGTATTTACTTAATTATATGTGTATTTTTTATATATTTTTTTATAGAAATCTTCGTTATTTTATGTGTATTCGTATATATATTTTGAAACAAATTTACATAGTTTTATATGTATTTTTGCATATTTCTTTCAATACAAATTTATCTTATTGTATGTGGATTTTGTATATTTATTTCAATACAAATTTATTTTGGTATATATTTTTTTATAAAAACTGCGCTTTTCTATGGGAATTTTACATCTTTATTTTCATACAAATTTACATTATTTTATTAATATTCTGTGTATTTATTTTGATACGATTTTACATTATTCTATTTGTGTTTTGTATATATATTTTTTATACATATTTACATTATTTAATGTGTATTTTGTATATATATTTGATACAAATTTACGTTATTTTAAGTGTATATGTTTATATATTTTCATTCATATTTACATTATTATATGTGTATTTTGTATATGTATTTCAATACAAATTTACCTAATTTTAAGTGTATTTTGTATATTTTTTTTCATAAAAGTTTAAATTATTTTTGTGTATTTTTGTATATAGTTTTATTCAAATTTAGGTTATTTTATGTACGCATTTACATTATTTAATGTGTGTTTTGCATATATATTTTTATGCAAATTTACATTATTTTTTGTGCATTTTTGTACATATATTTTTATAGAAATTTGCTTTATTTTATGTGTATTTGTATATGTTTTCTCATACAAATTTACATTATTTTATTGCTATTTTGTTTATTTATTTTGAAACGAATTACATGATTATATGTGTATCTTGTACATATCTTTTATACGTATTTACATTACTTAACGTGTATTTTGTTTATATATTTTTAAACAAATTTACGTTATTATAATATATTTTTTTATACATATTTACATTATTTAATTTTATTTTGTATATATATTCTATACAAATTTACGTTATTTTTAGTGTATTTGTTTATGTATTTTCATTTAAATTTGCATTATTTTATGTGTATTTTGTATATGTATTTCAATACAAATTTAACTATTTTTATGTGTTTTTTGTATATTTACTTTCAAACAAATTTAAATTATTTTTATATTTTTGTATATACTTTTATAGAAATTTCCGTTATGTTATATGTATTTTGTATATCTATTTTCATACAAATACATATTCTTTTATTGATATTTTGTTTATTTATTTTGACACGAATTTACTTTATTTAATGTCTATTTTCTATATATATTTGTATACGTATTTATATCATCTCATGTGTATTTTGTATATATATTTCTATAGAAATCTACGTTATTTTATATGTATTCGTATATATAGTTTGAAACAAATTTTAATTTTTTTATGTGTATTTTGCATATTTTTGCAGTATAAATCTATCTTATTGTATGTGCATTTTTTATATTAATTTTAATACAAATTTAATTATTGAATGTGTATATTTGTAAATGTATTTTTATAAAAATATGCTTTATTTTATGTGTATTTTGCATCTTTATTTTCATACAAATTTACATTATTTTATTGATATTCTATGTATTTATTTAGATACGATTTTACATTATTTATGTGCATTTTGTATCTATATTTTATACAAATGTACGTTATTTTATGTGTATTTGTTTTCATTTCATACAGATTTACATCATTTTATGTGTATTTTGTACATACACTTTAATACAAATTCAACTAATTATATGTGTATTTTGTATATCTATTTTCATACAAATATACGTTCCTCTATCGGAATTTTTTTTATTTATTTTTATACGAATTTACATTATTTTAAGTGTTTTTGGTATATATATTTTTATACTTATTTACATCATTTTATATGTTTTTTGTATATATATTTTCATAGAAATTTACTTTATTTTATGTATATTTGAACATATATTTTGATACAAATTTACTTTATTTATGTGTATTTTGCATTTCTATTTCAATACAAATTTACTTTATTGTATGTGCATTTTGTATATTTATTTTAATAAAAATTAAATTATTTTATGTGTCTTTATGTATATATATTTTTATGCAAATATGCGTTATTATATGGGTATTTTGCATCTTTATTTTCACACAAATCTACGTTATTTCATTGATATTCTGTTTATTTATTTTGATACGATTTAACATTATTCTATGTGTATTTTGTATATATATTTTTTTATATATATTTACATTATTTAATGTTTATTTTGTATGTATATTTTATTCAAATTTACGTTATTTTATGTGTATTTGTTTATATATTTTCAAACAAATTTGTTTTATTTTATGTGTATTTTGTATATGTATTTCAATACAAATTTGCCTAATTTTATGTGTAGTTTGCATATCTATTTTCTAACAAATCTAATTTACTTTTGTGTATTTTTGTATATATATTTTTATACAAATTTTAGTTATTCTATTTGTATTTTGTTTATGTATATTCCTACAAATATACATTCTTTTATTGGAATTTTGTTTATTTATTTTGATACGAATTTACATTATTTTATGTGTATTTTGGATATATAATTTTCTACGTATTTAAATTATTTTATGTGTATTTTGTATATATATTTTTATAAAAATTTACGTTATTTTATTGTGCGTATTCGTATATATTTTGATACAAATTTTATACAAATTTATGTTATTTTATGTGTATTTGTATATATATTTTCATAGAAATTTATATTATTTTGTGTATTTTTACATTTATTTCATTATAAATTCACCTTATTTTATGTATATTTTGTATATTTATTTCATTCAATTTTAAATTATTTTATGTGTATATTTGTATTTGTATTTAGGTTATTTTATGTGTATTTTTTATATATATTTTCATCCAAAATAGCATTATTTTATTGGTATTTTCTTAATTCAATTCGATACGAATTTAGATTATTTCATAGGTATTTTGTATACATATTTTTATACTCATTTACATTATGTAATGTGTGTTTTGTATATATATTTTTATGCAAATCTATTTTATGTGCATTTTTGTTCATATATTTTTATAGAAATTTGCGTTATTGTATGTGTATTTTGCATATGTTTTTTCATACAAATTTACATTATTTTATTGGTATTTTGTTTATTTAGTTTGATACGAATTACATGGTTATATATGTATTTTATACATATTTTTTTATACGTATTTACATTATTTAATGTGTATTTTGTTTATATATTTTTATACAAATTTACGTTATTATATGTGTATTTGTATAAATATTTTGATACAAATTTACTTTATTTTATGTATTTTGTATATATATTTCAACTCAAATTTAGCTTATTTTGTGTGTATTTTGCAAAACTATTTTCATACAAATTTAATTACTTTTGTGTATTTTTGTATATAGTTTTATATAAATTTACGTTATTTTATGTGTATTTCGTATATTTATATTTATTCAAATACACATTCTTTTATTGGTATTTTGATTATTTATTTTGATACGAGTTTACATTATTTTATGTGTATTTTTGTATACATTTTTTTATACGTATTTACTTCATTTTATGTGTATTTTGTATATATATTTTAATATAAATCTACGTTATTTTATGTGGTTTCGTATATATATTTTGAAACAAATTTACATTGTTTTATTTGTATTTTGCATATGTATTTCAATAGAAATTTACCTTAATGTATGTGTATTTTGTATATTTATTTAAATACAAATTTATTTTTTTTTATTTGAATTTTGTTATATATATATATATATATATATATATATATATTTAAAAAAAAATGCGTTATTTTATGGGTATTTTGCTTCTTGATTTTCATACACTTTTACATTATTTTATTATTATTCTGTGTATTTATTTTGATACGATTTTGCATTATTATATTTGTGTTTTGTATACATTACTTAATTTGTATTTTGTATTTATATTTTATACAAATTGACATTATTTTAAGTGTATTTGTTTATGTATTTTCATTCAAATTTACATTATTTTATGTGTATTTTGTATATGTATTTCAATACAAGTTTACATATTTTTATGTGTATTTTGTATATTTATTTTCTTACAACTTTAAATTATTTTTGTGTATTTTTGTATGTATTTTTTATATATATTTTTATAGAAATTTACCTTTTTTTATGTGTATTCGTATATATATTTTGTAATAAATTTACACTGTTTTATGTGTGTATATGCATATCTATTTTAATACAAATTTACCATATTGTAAGTGCATTTTGTATATTAATTTTAATACAAATTTAATGATTCTATGTGTATTTTTGTATATGTATTTTTGTAAAAATATGCTTTATTTTATGGGTATTTTGCATCTTTATTTTCATACAAATATACATTATTTTATTGACCTTCTGTGTATTTATTTTGATACAATTTTACATTATTTTATGTGTATTTTGTAAATATATTTTTTTTAAAATGTACGTTATATTATGTGTATTTGTTTTCATTTCATACAAATTTACATTATTTTATGTGAATTTTTTACATGTATTTAAATACAAATTTAACTAATTATATGTGTATTTTGTATATCTATTTTCATACAAATTGAATCTATTTTTGTGTATTTTTGTATATATTTTTATACAAATTCTCGTTATTTTATGGGTATTTTCTATATCTATTTTCCAACAAATATACGTTCTTTTATCTGAATTTTGTCTATTTATTTTGACACGAATTTACATTATTTTAGATGTATGTGGTATCTATATTTTTATACTTATTTACATCATTTAAATGTATTTTGTATGTATATTTTCATAGAAATTTACTCTATTTTATGTGAATTCGTATATATATTTTGATACAAATTTACATTATTGATGTGTATTTTGCATATCTATTTCAATACAAATTTACTTTTTTGTATGTGCATTTTGTATATTTATTTTAATACAAATTCAATTAACTTAAGAGTTTTTGTATGTATATTTTTATAGAAATATGCGTTATTAGATGGGTATTTTGCATCTTTATTTTCATAAAAATTTACATTATTTTATTGATATTCTGTTTATTTATTTTGAAACGATTTTACATTATTCTATGTGTATTTTGTATATCTATTTTTATACATATTTACATTATTTAATGTATATTTTGTATATATATATATATATATATATATATATATATATATATATATATATATATATATATATATATATATATATATATATATATATATATATATATATATATATATATATATATATATATATATATATATATATATATATATATATATATATATATATATATATATATATATATATATATATATATATATATTTTGATGCAAATTTACGTTATTTTATGTGTATTAGTTTATATATTTTCATACATTATTACATTATTTAATGTGTATTTTGTATAAGTATCTCAATTCAAATTTCCCTAATTTTATGTGTATTTTGCATATCTATTTTGAAACAAATTTAAATTATTTTTGTGTATTTTTGTATATATTTTTATACAAATCTTAGTTATTTTATTTGTATTTTGTATATATATTTTCCTATAAATATACATTCTTTTATTGGAATTTTGTTTATTCATTTTGATACGAATTTACATTATTTTAAGTGTATTTTCAATATATATTTTTCTACGTATTTAGATTATTTTATGTGTATTTTGTATATATATTTTCATAAAAATTTACGTTATTTTATTTAGTGTATTCTTATATGCTTTGATACAAATTTATATTATTTTATTTGTATTTAGCATATCTATTTCAATAAAAATTGACCTTATTGTATGTGTATTTTGTATATTTATTTTATATATATATATATATATATATATATATATATATATATATATATATATATATATATATATATATATATATATATATATATATATATATATATATATATATATATATATATATATATATATATATATATATATATATATATATATATATATATATATATATATATATATATATATATATATATAAAATTTATTTTTTATATATGAGTAATTTTATGGGTATTTTACATCTTTTCATAAATTTTTACATTACTTTATTGATATTCTGTACATTTATATTGATACAATTTTACATTATTCTAGGTGTATTTTGTATATATTTTCCCTACATATTTACATTATTTTATGTGTATTTTGTATATATATTTTTTTACGTATTTATATTATTTTATGTGTATTTTGTATATATATTTTCGTAAGAAATTACGTTAATTTATAGTGTGTATTTGTATATATTTTTATACACATTTTATACAATTTCATGTTATTTTATGTGTATTTGTATATATATTTTCGTTCAAATATTTTATGTGTATTTTTACATATATTTCATTACAAATTTACCATATTTTATGTTTATTTTTTATATTTATTTCATTCTATTTTAAATTATTTTATGTGTATATTTGTATTTGTATTTTAGTTATTTTATATGCATTTTCTCTATATATTTTCATCCAAAATCACATTATTTTATTGGTATTTTCTTAATTTAACTCGATACGTATTTAGATTATTTCATAGTTATTTTGTATACATATTTTTTTACTCATTTACATTATCTAATGTGTGTTTTGTATATATATTTTTATGCAAATTTATTTTATCTGCATTTTTGTACATATATTTTTTTAGAAATTTGCATTATTTTATGTGTATTTTGTATATGTTTTCTCATACAAATTTACATTATTTTATTGGTATTTTGTTTATTTACTTTGATACGAATTACATGATTATATATGTATTTTGTACATATTTTTTTATACGTATTTACATTATTTACTGTGTATTTTGTTAATATATTTTTTTTTTTAATTTACGTTATTATATGTGAATTTGTATAAATATTTTGATACAAATTTACATTATTTTATGTATTTTGTATATATATTTCAATTCAAATTTAGCTTATTTTATGTGTATTTTGTATGTCTATCTTCATACAAATTTAATTACTTTTGTGTATTTTTGTGTATATTTTTTTTTTAATTTACGCTATTTTATGTGTATTTTGTATATTCATATTTATACAAATACACATTCCTTTATTGGTAATTTTTTTTATACGAATTAACATTATTTTATATGTATTTTGTATACATTTTATTTATATAAATACACAAAATGCACATACCATAAGGTAGATTTGTATTGAAATAGATATGCAAAATACATATAAAACACTGTAAATTTGTTTCAAAATATATATACGAATACACATTAAATAACGTAGATTTCTATTAAAAATATATATACAAAATACACATAAAATGAAGTAAATACGTATAAGAAAATGTATACAAAATACACATAAAACAATGTAAATTCGTATCAAAAGAAATAAACAAAATACCAATAAAATAATGTGTATTTGTATCAATATAAATATACAAAATACACATAAAATAACGTAAAATTTTATTAAACTATATACAAAAACAAACAAAAATAATTAAATTTGTATGAAAATAGATATACAGAAGACACATAAAATAAGCTAAATTTGAATTGAAATAAATATACAAAATACATAAAATAATGTAAATTTGTATCAAAATATTTATTCAAATACACATATAATAAAGTAAATTTGTATAAAAATATATAAACAAAATACACATTAAATAATGTAAATACGTATAAAAAATATGTACGTAATGTAAAAATTTATAAAAATAAAGATGCAAAATACCCATAAAATAACTCATATTAAAAAAAAATATATACAAAAATACATATAAAATAATTAAATTTATATTAAGATAAATATACAAAATACACATACAATAAGGTAAATTTGTATTGAAATAGATATGCAAAATATACATAAAATAATGTAAATTTGTATCAAAATATATACGAATAAGCACAATAAAATAACATAAATTTTTATGGAAATATATATACAAAATACACATAAAATAATGTAAATACGTAGAAAAATATATATACAGAATACACATAAAATAATGTAAATTCGTATCAAAATAAATAAACAAAATTCCACTAAAAGAATGTATATTTGTAAGAAAATATATATACAAAATACAAATAAAATAACTAAAATTAGTATAGAAATATATACAAAAATACACAAAAATAATTTAAATTTGTTTGAAAATAAATATGCAAAATACACATAAAATTAGGCAAATTTGTATTGAAATACATATACAAAATACACATAAAATAATGAAAATTTATATGAAAATATATAAACAAAAACACATAAAATAACGTAAATTTCCATAAAATATATATACAAAATATACATTAAAAAATGTAAATATGTATGAAATATATATGCAAAATACACATAGAATAATGTAAAATCGTATCAAAATAAATAAAGAGAATATCAATAAAATAATGTAAATTTGTATATGAAAAAAAAAATGCAATATACCGATAAAATAAAGCATATTTTAATAAAAATACATATACAAAAATACACATATAATAATTAAATTTGTATTAAAATTAATATTCAAAATGCACATAAAATAAGATAAATTTGTATTGAAAAATATGCAAAATACACATAAAACTGAAAATTTGTTTCAAATATATATATATATATATATATATATATATATATATATATATATATATATATATATATATATATATATATATATATATATATATATATATATATATATATATATATATATATATATATATATATATATATATATATATATATATATATATATATATATATATATATATATATATATATATATATATATATATATATATATATATATATATATATATATATATATATATATATATATATATATATATATATATATATATATATATATATATATATATATATATATATTAAATAATGTAAATTGTCTAAAATATAAATACAAAAAAAATGTATTTACAAAATAAATATAAATTTGTAAAATATATATATATATATATATATATATATATATATATATATATATATATATATATATATATATATATATATATATATATATATATATATAAATCTATATATATATAAATACACAAAAATAATTTTAATTTGTATGAAAATAAATATACAAAGTACACATAAAATTAGGGAAATTTGTATTTAAATATATAAACAAAATACACTTAAAATAATGTAAATTTGAATGAAAATATATAAACAAATACACTTAAAATAATGTAGATTTGTATAAAAAGGTATACAGAATACACATTAAATAACGTAAATATGTATAAAAAATATATATACAAAACACAAATAGAATAATGTAAAATCGTATCAAAATAAATACACAGAATATTAATAAAATAATATAAATTTGCATGAAAATTAAGATTCAAAATACCCATAAAATGACGCATTTTTTATAAAAATATATATACCAAAACACACATAAAATATATGAATTTATATTAAAATAAATATACAAAATGCACATACAATAAGGTAAATTTGTTTTGAAATAGATATGCAAAATACATATAAAACAATGTAAATTTGTTTCAAACTATATATACGAATACACATAAAATAACGTAGATTTCTATAAAAATATATATACAAAATACACATAAAATTAAGTAAATACGTATAAAAATGTGTATACAAAATTCACATAAAATAATGTAAATTCGTATAAAAAAAATACCAATAAAAGAATGTGTATATGTATAAATATAAATATACAAAATTCACATAAAATAACGTAAATATATATAAATTCACATTCTTCTATTGGTATTTTGTTTATTTATTCTGGTACGAATTTACATTATTTTATGTGTATTTTGTATATATATTTTTATACGTATTTACATCATTTTATATGTATTTTTTTATATATTTTTATAGAAATTTATGTTTTTTTATGTTTATTCGTATATATATTTTGCAACAAATTTACATTGTTTGATGTGTGTTTTGCATATCTATTTCAATACAAACTTACCATATTGTATGTGTATTTTGTATATTTATTTTAATACAAATTTAATTATTTCATGTGTATTTTTTAAATATATATTTTTATAAAAATATGCTTTTTTATATGTATTTTGCATCTTTATTTTCATACAATTGTACATTATTTTATTGATATTCTCTGTATTTATTTTTATACGATTTTACATTGTTCTATATGTATACGCCTCAAAAACAGTTTCTCCACCTATCCACTCGACACAATCTTCCAAACAACTATCCCCTATTCTTTGACAACACCCAGCTATCACCTTCCTCAACACTAAACATCCTCGGTCTATCCTTAACTCAAAATCTCAACTGGAAACTTCATAATTATCTCATCTCTTACTAAATCAGCTTCCTCGAGGCTGGGCGTTCTGTACCGTCTCCGCCAGTTCTTCTCCCCTGCACAGTTGTTGTCCATATACAGGGGCCTTGTCCGCCCTCGTATGGAGTATGCATCTCATGTGTGGGGGGGCTCCACTCACACAGCTCTTCTGGACAGCTAAGGCTGGACAGCTAAGGCTCTTCGTCTCATCAGCTCTCCTCCTCATACAGATAGTCTTCTACCTCTTAAATTCCGCCGCAATGTTGCCTCTCTTTCTATCTTCTATCGATATTTCCACGCTGACTGCTCTTCTGAACTTGCTAACTGCATGCCTCCCCCCCTCCCGCGGCCCCGCTGCACTCGACTTTCTACTCATGCTCATCCCTATACTGTCCAAACCCTTTATGCAAGAGTTAACCAGCATCTTCACTCTTTCATCCCTCACGCTGGTAAACTCTGGAACAATCTTCCTTCATTTAATTTCCTCCTGCCTACGACTTGAACTCTTTCAAGAGGAGGGTATCAGGACACCTCTCCTCCCGTATTTGATCTTGCTTTCGGCCACCTCTTTTGTTTCTTTTTTAGGAGCAGCGAGTAGCGGGCTTTTTTTTATTATTGTTTTCTTTTTTTGTGTGCCCTTGAGCTGGCTCCTTTGTTGTAAAAAAAAAAATGTATATACTCTATTTTACATATTTACATTATTTAATGTGCATTTTCTATATATATTTTATACATAAATACGTTGCTTTATGTCTATTTGTTTATATATTTTCATACAAATTTACATTATTTTATGTGTATTTTGTATATGTATTTCAATACAAATTTATCAGTTTTTTGTGTATTTTGTATTTCTATTTTCATACAAATTAAAATTATTTTTGTGTATTTTTGTATGTGTTTTTATACAAATGCTAGTTATTTTATATATTATTTTGTATATTTATTTTCCTACATATATACATTCTTTTATTGAAATTTAGTCTATTGAATTTGATACGAATTTACATTATTTTATGTGTATTTTGTATATTTATTTTTATTCGTATTTACATCATTTTATGTTTTTTTTTATATATATAGGCATAGAAATTTACGTTATTTTATGTGTTTTCGTATACATATTTTAATACAAATTTACATTATTTGAAGTGTATTTTGCATATCTATTTCAATACAAATTTATCTTATTGTAAGTGCATTTTGTATATTTTTTTTTAATTCATATTTAACTATTTTATGTGTATTTTTGCATATTTATATTTTTTTTACAAATATGCGTTATTTTATGGGTATTTTGCATCTTTATTTTCATAGAAATTTATATTATTTTATTGATATTTTACATTATTCTATGTGTATTTTGTATATATATTTTTATACACTTTTCCATTATTTAATGTGTATTTTGTTTATATATTTTATACAAATTTACGTTATTTTTTGCGTATTTGTTGATATATTTTGACACAAATTTACAATATTTTATGGGTATTTTCTACACATATTTAAAAAAAATTAACCTAGTTTTATGTGTATTTTGTATATCTATTTTCATTTAAATTCAAATTATTACTGTTTTTTTTTTGTATATATTTTCATACAAATTTTACTTATGTTATATGAATTTTGTTAATTTATTTTCATTCAAATATATATTATTTTATTGGTATTTTCTTGATTTATTTTGATACGAATTTATATTATTTTATATGTACTTTGTATATATATTTTTCTACATATTTATTTTTATATATATATATATATATATATATATATATATATATATATATATATATATATATATATTTTTTTTTTTTTCTATATATTTATTTATTTCTATATATATATTTATTTATTATATTTATATTTTGTATATATATTTTATGCAAATTTACGTTATTTTATGTGTATTTGTTTATATATTTTCATACAATATTAAATTATTTAATGTGTATTTTGTATATGTATTTCAATTCAAATTTGCCTAATTTTATGTGTAGTTTGCATATCTATTTTCAAACAAATTTTAATTATTTTTGTGTATACTCATAAAATAACATACATTTGTAAAAAATATATATACAAAATACACATAAAATAATGTAAAATCGTATAAAAATAAATACACAGAATATCAATAAAATAATGTAAATTTGTATGAAAATAAAGATGCAAAATACCCATATAATAAAGCATATTTTTATATAAATACATATACAAAAATACACATTCAATAATTAAATTTGTATTAAAATTAATATACAAAATGTACATACAATAAGGTAAATTTGTATTGAAAAAATATACAAAATACACATGAAACAATGTAAATTTGTTTCAAAATATATATAAGAATACAAATAAAATAACGTAGATTTCTATAGAAATATATATACAAAATACATATATATATATATATATATATATATATATATATATATATATATATATATATCTATATATATATATATCTATATATATATATATATATATATATATATATATATATATATATATATATATATACAAAATAGACATTTAATAATGTAAATTCGTGTCAAAATAAATAAACAAAATAACAATAAAAGAATGTGTATTTGTATGAAAATAGTAATACAAAATACACATAAAATAACGTAAATTTGTAAAAAACTATATACAAAAATGCACAAAAATAGTTTAAATATGTTTGAAAATAAATATACAAACTACATTTAAAATTAGGTAAATTTGTATTGAAATTCATAAACAAAATACACATAAAATAATATAAATTTGAATGAAAATACATATACAAATACACTTAAAATAAAGTAAATTTGTATAAAATATATATATACAAAATACATATTAAATAAAGTAGATATGTATAAAAAATATATACAAAACCCAAATAGAATAATGTAAATTCGTATCAAAATAAATACACAGAATATTTATAAAATAATGTAAATTTGTATGAAACTAAAGAAGCAAAATACCCATAAAATATTTTTTTTATAAAAATATATATACCAAAATATACATAAAATATTTGAATTTGTATTAAAATAAATATACAAAATGTACATACAATAAGGTAAATTTTTTTTTAGATAGATATGCAAAATACATATAAAAAATATAAATTTGTTTCAAAATATATATACTATAAAAATATTTATACAGAATACACATAAAATGAAATAAATACGTATAAAAAAATTCGTATCAAAATAAATAAACAAGAAACCAATTAAAAAATGTGTATTTGTATAACTATAAATATACAAAATACACATAAAATAACGTAAATTTATATGAAACTATATACAAAAATACACTGAAGTAATTAAATTTGTATGAAAATAGACAAACAAAATACACACAAAATAAGCTAAATTTCAATTGAAATATATACAAAATACATAAAATAAAGTAAATTTGTATCTAAATATTTATACAAATACACATATAATAACGTAAATTTGTATAAAAATATATAAACAAAATACAGATTAAATAATGTAAATACGTATAAACAAATATGTACAAAATACAAATATGATCATGCAATTCGTATCAAAATAAATAAACAAAATATAAATAAAATAAAGTAAATTTGTATGAGAAAACATAAAGAAAATACATATAAAATAACGCAAATTCCAAAATAAAATAAAATATGTATAAAAATGTACATAAAATAAATTTACATAAAAATATATATACAAAACACACATTAGATAATGTAAATGAGTGTATTTTGTATATTGATTTTCATACAAATTTAAATTATTTTTGTGTGTTTTTGTATTATATATATATATATATATATATATATATATATATATATATATATATATATATATATATATATATAAATATATATATATATATATATATATATATATATATATATATATATATATATATATATATATATATATATATATATAAACACAAATAGAATAATGTAAAATCGTATCAAAATAAATACACCGAATATTAATAAAATAATGTAAATTTGTATGACAATTAATATGGAAAATACCCATAAAATAACGCATTATTTATAAAAAATATATATAACAAAATACACATAAAATATTTGAATTTGTATTAAAATATATATACAAAATGCACATACAATAAGGTAAATTTGTATTGAAATAGATATGCAAAATACATATAAAACAAAGTAAATTTGTTTCAAAATATATATACGAATACAAAAATAACGTAGATTTCTATGAAAATATATTTACAAAATACACATAAAATTAAGTAAATACGTATAAAAAAATGTATACAAAATACACATAAAATAATGAAAATTCGTATCAAAATAAACAAACAAAATACCAATAAAAGAATGTGTATTTGTATAAATATAATTATACAAAAACCACATAAATTAACGTAAATTTATATAAAACTATATACAAAAATACACAGAAGTAATTAAATTTGTATTGAAATAGATATACAAAATGCAGGCAAAATACATATAAAATAAAGCATATTTTTATAAAAATACATATACAAAATTACACATAGAATAATTGAATGTGTCTTAAAATTAATATACAAAATGCACATACAATTAGGTAAATTTGTATTGAAAAAATATGCAAAATACACATAAAACAGTGTAAATTTGTTTCAAAATATATATACGAATACACATAAAATAACGTAGATTTCTATAGAAATATATATACAAAATACACATGAAATTATGTAAATACGTATAAAAATATATATACAAAATACACATTAAATAATGTAAATTCGCATCAGAATAAATAAACAAAATATCAATAAAAGAATGTGTATTTGTATGAAAATAGATATAAAAAATACACATAAAATAACTTAAATTTGTATAAAACTATATACAAAAATACACAAAAATAAATTAAATTTGTAAGTAAATAAATATACATTATACACATAAAATTAGGTAAATTTATATTGAAATACATATACAAAATACACATTAATAATGTAAATTTGAATGAAAATACATAAACAAATACACTTAAAATAATGTAAATTTTTATAATATATAATTTACAAAATACAAATTAAATAATGTAGATGTGTATAAAAAAAATATATACAAAACACAAATAGAATAATGTAAAATCGTATCAATATAAATACACAGAATATGAATAAAATAATCTAAATTTGTATGAAAATAAAGAAGCAATATACCCATAAAAGAAGGAGTTTTTTTTTAAATATATATACCAAAATACACATAAAAAAATTAAATTAGTTTTAAAATAAATATACAAAATACACATACAATCAGGTAAATTTGTATTGAAAAAGATATGCAAAATACATATAAAACTATGTAAATTTCTTTCAAAAAATATATACGAATAGACATAAAATAACGTAGATTGCTACAAAAATATATATACAAAATACACATAAAATGAGGTAAATACGTATAAAAAAATTTATACAAAATACACATAAAATCATGTAAATTCGTATCAAAATAAATATAGAAAATAGAAAGTGTATTTGTATAAATATAAATATACAAAATACACATAAAATAACGTAAATTTATATAAAACTATATGCAAAAATACACATAAGTAATTAAATTTGTTTGAAAATAGATATACAAAATACACAAAAAATAAGATAAATTTGAATTGAAATATATATACAAAATAAATAAAACAATGTAAATTTGTTTCAAAATATATATACTATAAAAATATTTATACAGAATACACATAAAATGAAGTAAATACGTATAAAAAAATTCGTATCAAAATAAATAAACAAAATACCAATTCAAGAATGTGTATTTGTATAACTATAAATATACAAAATACACATAAAATAACGTAAATTTATATAAAACTATATACAAAAATACACTGAAGTAATTAAATTTGTATGAAAATAGACATACAAAATACACAAAAAACTAAAAAACTAAATTTCAATTGAAATATATACAAAATACATAAAATAAAGTAAATCTGTATAAAAATATTTATACAAATACACATATAATAACGTAAATTTGTAAAAAAATATATAAACAAAATACACATTAAATGATGTAAATACGTATAAAAAAATATGTAACAAATACACATATAATCATGTAATTGGTATCAAAATAAATAAACAAAATACCAATAAAATAATGTAAATTTGTATGAGAAAACATATACAAAATACACATAAAATAATGCAAATTTCTAAAAAAATATATGTACAAAAATGCAGATAAAATAAATTTGCATAAAAATATATATACAAAACACACATTAGATAATGTAAATGAGTAAAAAAATATGAATACACAATATCTATGAAAGAATCTAAATTCGTATCGAATTAAATTAAGAAAATACCAATAAAATAATGTAATTTTGGGTGAAAATATATATAGAAAATACACATAAAATAACCTAAATACAAATACAAATATACACTTAAAATAATTTAAAATTAAATTAAACAAATATACAAAATAAACATAAAATAAGGTAAATTTGTAATGAAATATATGTAAAAATACACTTTAAATAATATAAATTTGTATGAAAATATATATATATATATATATATATATATATATATATATATATATATATATATATATATATATATATATATATATATATATATATATATATATATATATATATATATATATATATATATATATATATATATATATTCAAAAACACATAAATTAACATGAATTTGTATTAAATTTGTATCAAAATATATACGAGTACACACAATAAAATAACGTACATTTTTATGAAAATGTATATATAAAATACACATAAAATAATTTAAATACGTAGAAAAATATATATAGAAAATACACATAAAATAATGTAAACTCGTATCAAAATAAATAAACAAAATTCCAATAAAAGAATGTATATTTGTAGGAAAATATATATACAAAATACAAATAAAATAACTAAAATTTGTATAAATAGTATATACAAAAATACACAAAAATAATTTTAATTCGTTGGAAAATAGATATGCAAAATACACATAAAGTTAGGCAAATTTGTATTGAAATACATATATAAAAACACAAAAAAATAATGTAAATTTGTATGAAAATATATAAACAAATACACATAAAATATCGTAAATTTGGATAAAAAATATATACAAAATATACATTAAATGATGTAAATATGTATAAAAATATATATACAAAATACACATAGAATAATGTTAAATCGTATCAAAATAAATAAACAAAATATCAATAAAATAATTTAAATTTGTATGAAAATAAAGATGCAAAATACTCATATAATAACGCATATTTGTATAAAAATATATATACAAAAATACATATAAAATAATTAAATTTGTATTAATATATATATATATATATATATATATATATATATATATATATATATATATATATATATATATATATATATATATATATATATATATATATATATATATATATACAAAATGCACATAGAATAAAGTAAATTTGTATTGAAATAGATATGCAAAATACACATCAATAATATAAATTTGTATTAAAATATATATACGAATACTCATAAAATAGAGTAAATTACTATGAAAATATACATACAAAATACATATAAAATGATGTAAATAGGTTTAAAAATATATATACCAAATATATCTCAAATAATATAAATTCGTATCAAAATAAATAAACAAAATTTCGATAAGAGAACGTATATTTGTAGGAAAATAAATATTCAAAATACACATAAAATAACGAAAATTTAAATAAAAATATATACAAAAATACACAATAAATAATTTAAATTTGTATGAAAATAGATATACAAAATACACATATAATTAGTTAAATTTGTATTTAAATACATGTACAAAATACACATCAAATAATGTAAATTTGTATGAAATGAAAACAAATACACATAAAGTAACGTACATTTGTATAAAAAATATATACAAAATACACATAGAATAATGTAAAATCGTATCAAAATCAATACACAGAATATCAATAAAATAACGTAAATTTGTATGAAAATAAAGATGCAAAAAACCCAAAAAATAAAGCATATTTTTTATAAAAATACATATACAAAAATACACATAGAATAATTAAATTTGAATTAAAATTAATATACAAAATGCATATACAATAAGATAAATTTTCATTGAAAAAATATGCAAAATACACATAAAACAGTGTAAATTTGTTTCAAAATCTATATACCAATACTCGTAAATCAACGTAGATTTCTATAGAAATATGTATACAAAATACACATGAAATGATGTAAATACGTATAAAAATATATATACAAAATGCACATTAAATAATGTAAACCCGCGTCAAAATAAATAGACTAAATATCAATAAAACAATGTGTATTTGTATGAAAATAGATATACAATATACACATAAAACTACCTAAATTTGTATAAAACTATATACAAAAATATACAAAAAAATTAAATTTGTATGAAAATAAATATACAAAATACACATAAAATTAGGTAAATTTTTATTGAAATACATTTACAAAATACACATAAAATAATGTATATATGAATGAAAATATATAAACAAATACACTTAAAATAATGTAAATTTGTGTAAAATATATATACAAAACACAAATACAATAATGTAAAATCGTATCAAAATAAATACACAAAATATTAATAAAATAATGTAAATATGTAAGAAAATTAAGATGCAAAATACCCATAAAATAACGCATTTTTTGTAAAAATATATATACCAAGACACTCATAAAATATTTGAATTTTTATTAAAATAAATATACAAAATGCACATACAATAAGGTAAATTTGTATTGAAATAGATATAAAAAATACATATAAAACAATGTAAATTTTTTTCAAAATATATATACGAATACACATAAAATAAAACAGATTTCAATGAATATATATATACAAAATACACATAAAATGAGGTAAATACGTATAAAAAAAAGGTATCCAAAATACACATAAAATAATGTAAACTCATATCAAAATAAATAAACAAAATACTAAGAAAAGAATGTGTATTTGTATAAATATAAATATACAAAATACACATAAAATAACGTAAATTCATATAAAACTATATAAAAGATACACAAAAGTAATTAAATTTGTGTGAAAATAGATATACAAAATACACATAAAATAAGTTAAATTTGAATTGAAATATATATACAAAATAAATAAAACAATGTAAATTTGTATCAAAATATTTATACAAATACACATATAATAACGTAAATTTGTATAAAAATATATAAACAAAATACACATTAAATAATGTAAATACGTATAAAAAAATATATACAAAATACACATAAAATCATGTAATTCGTATCAAAATAAATGAACAAAATACCAATAAAATAATGTAAATTTATATGAGAAAACATATACAAAATACTCATAAAATAACGCAAATTTCTATAAAAATATATGTACAAAAAAGCCCATAATATAAAGTAAATTTGCATAAAAAATATATATACAAAATACACATTCAATAATTAAATTTGTATTAAAATCAATATAAAAAAATTAGTAAATACGTATAAAAAAATGTATACAAAATAGACATAAAATAATCTAAACTCATATCAAATTAATAAACAAAATACCAATAAAAGAATATGTATTTGTATAAATAAAAATATACAAAATACACATAAAATAACGTAAATCTGTAATTATACAAATATACAAAATACACAAAAGTAGTTAAATTTGTAGGAAATTAGATGTACAAAATACACATAAAATAAATTTATATATATATATATATATATATATATATATATATATATATATATATATATATATATATATATATATATATATATATATATATATATATATATATATATATATATATATATAAATAATGTAAATTTGTATAAAATATATACAAATACACATATAATAACGTAAATTTGTATAAAAACACATAAACAAAATACACATTAAATAATGTAAATACATATAAAAAATATATATATATATATATATATATATATATATAATATATATCAAAATATATATATAAACAAAATACCAATAATATAATGTAAATTTGTATAAAATATATACAAAATAATGTAAATACGTATGAGAAAATATATAACAAAATACACATATAATCATGCGTAATTCGTATAAAAATATAAAAACAAAAAAAAATATGAAATTGGTGGGTATGAGAAAACATATGCAAAATACTCGATAATGCAAATTTCTATTAAAATATATGTACAAAAATGCATATTAAACAAAGTAAATTTGCATAAAAAATATATATACAAAACAATCATTCAATAATTAAATTTGTATTAAAATCAATATATAAAATTAGGTAAATACGTATAAAAAATGTATACAAAATACACATATAATAATGTAAATTCGAATCAAAATAAATTAACAAAATACCAATAAAAGAATGTGTATTTGTATAAATATAAATATACAAAATACACATAAAATAACGTAAATCTGTATAAAACTATATACATGTATATACAATGTGTATTTGTATAAATATAAATATATAAAATACACATAAAATAACGTAAATTTGTATAAAACTATATACAAAAATACACAGAAGTAGTTAAATTTTTATGAAATATATATATATATATAATTTTATAAATTATATATATATATATATATATATATATATATATATATATATATATATATATATATATATATATATATATATATATATATATATATATATATATATATATAAAAAACACATCAAATAAAGTAAATTTGTATCAAAATATTTATACAAATCCACATAATAACGTAAATTTGTTTAAAACACATAAACAGAATACATTAAATAATGTAAATACGTATAAAAATATGTACAAAATACACATATAATCATGAAATTCGTATCAAAATAAATAAACAAAATACCAATAATATAATGTAAATTTGTATGAGAAAACATATACAAAATACATATAAAATAACGCAAATTTCTTAAAAAATATATGTACAAAAATGCACATAAAATAAAGTAAATTTGCATAAAAATTATATATACAAAACACACATTAAATAATGTAAATGCGTATAAAAACATGTATACGAAATACCTTTGAAATAATCTAAATTCGTATTGAATTAATTTAACAAAAATACCAATAAAATAATGTAATTTTGGATGAAAATATATGTAGAAAATACACATAATATAACCTAAATACAAAAACAGATATACACATAAAATAATTTGAAATTGCATGAAATGAATATATGAAATAAACATCAAATAAGGTAAATTTGTAATGAAATATAAGTAAAAATACACATAAAATAATATAAATTTGTATGAAAATATATATTCATATACACATAAAATAACATGAATTTGTATAAAATTTGTATCAAAATATATACGAATGCACACAATAAAATAACGTAAATTTTTATGAAAATATATATACAAAATACACATAAAATAATGTAAATACGTAGAAATATATATATACAAAATACACATAAAGTAATGTAAATTCGTATCAAAATAAATAAACAAAATTGCAATGAAAGAATGTATAATTGTAGGAAAATATATATACAAAATACAAATAAAATAAATAAAATTTGTATAAAAATATATACAAAAATACACAAATATTGTTTAAATTTGTTTGAAAATAGATATGCAAAATACACATAAAATTAGGCAAATTTGTATTGAAATACATATACAAAACACACAAAATAATGTAAATTTGTTTGAAAATATATAAACAAATACACATAAAATAACGAAAATTTGGATAAAATATATATACAAAATATACATTAAATGATGTAAATATGTATAAAATATATATTCAAAATACACATAGAATAATGTTAAATCGTATCAAAATAAACAGACTATCAATAAAATATTTGTATGAAAATAAAGATGCAAAATAATCATATAATAACGCAATGAGTATTTTTGTATGTCTTTTTTATATATCTTTTTATAGGAATTTACGTTTCTTTATGTGTTTTCGTATATATATTTTGAAATAAATTTACATTGTTTTATTTGTGTTTTGCATATCTATATCAACACAAATTTACTATATTGTATGTGCATTTTGTATATTTATTTTAATACAAATTTAACTATTTGATGTGTGTTTTTGTATACATATTTTTATAAAAATATGCTTTTCTTAACGGGTATTTTGCATCTTTATTTTCATACAAATTTACATTATTTTATTGATATTCTGTGTATTTATTTTGATACGATTTTACATTATTCTATGTGTATTTTGTATGTATTTTATTTTACATATTTACATTATTTAATGTGCATTTTCTATATATATTTTATACAAATATATGTTACTTTATGTCTATTTGATTATATATTTTCATACAAATTTACCTTATTTTATGTGTATTTTGTATATGTATTTCAATACAAATTTACCAAATCTTATGTGTATTTTGTATGTCTATTTCCATACAAATTGAAACTATTTTTGAGCATTTTTGTATATATTTTTATACAAATTTAAGTGTTTTATATATTATTTTGTATATTTATTTTCCTTCATATATACATTCTTTTATTGAAATTTAGTTTATTGAATTTGAAACGAATTTACCTTGTTTTAGGTGTATCTTGTATATATATTTTTATACGTATATACATCATTTTATGTGTATTTTGTAGATATATTTTCATAGAAATTTACTTTAGTGTATGTGTTTTCGTATATATATTTTAATACAAATATACATTATTTGATGTGTATTTTGCATATCTATTTCAATACAAATTTACCTTGTTGTACGTGCATTTTCTATATATATTTTAATACAAATTTGATTATTTTTTGTGTATTTTTGGTATATATATATTTATACAAATATCCGTTATTTTATGGATATTTTGCATCTTCTTTTTCATAGAAATTTATATTATTTTATTGATATTCTGCTCATTTATTTTGATACGATTTTACATTATCCTATGTATATTTTGTATATATTTTTATACATTTTTCCATTATTTAATGTGTATTTTGTATACATATTTTATACAAATTTACATTATTTTATGTGTATTTGTTTTTATATTTTGACAAAAATTTACAATATTTTATGGGTATTTTGTATATATATTTCAAAAGAAATTTACCTAGTTTCATGTGTATTTTGTATATCTATTTTCATACAAATTCAAATTATTTCTGGATATTTTTTTATATATTTTAAAACAAACTTTAGTTATGTTATGTGTATTTTGTAAATTTATTTTCATTCAAATATATATTATTTTATTGGTATTTTGTTCATTTATTTTGATACGAATTTACATTATTTAATATTTACTTTGAATATATATTTTTATACAAATTCATGTTATTTTATGTGTATTTGTATATATATTTTCATAAAAATTTTAATTATTTTATGTGTGTTTTGTACATATATTTCATTACAAATTTACCTTTTTTATGTTTATTTTGTATATTTGTTTAATTCAATTTTAAATCATTTTATGTGTATATTTGTATTTGTATATAGGTTATTTTATGTGTATTTTCTAAATATATTTTTGTCCATAATTACATTATTTTATTGGTATTTTGTTAATTTAATTCGATACGAATTTACATTATTTCATAGGTATTTTGTATACATATTTTTATACGCATTTACATTATTTAATATGTGTTTTGTATATATATTTTTATGCAATTTTACTTTATTTTACGTGTATTTTTGTACATATATTTTTATAGAAATTTGCGTTATTTTATGAGTATTTTGTATATGTTTTCTCATACAAATTTACATTAATTTATTGGTATTTTGTTTATTTATTTTGATACGAATTACATTATTATATATGTATTTTGTACATATTTTTTATACGTATTTAAAGTATTTAATGAGTATTTTGTTCATATATTTTTATACAAAGTTACGTTATTTTATGTATTTTGTATATATATTTCAATTCAAATTTAGCTTATTTTATGTGTATTTGTATATCTATTTTCATACAAATTTAATTACTTTACTGTCTTTTTGTATATAGTTTTATACAAATTTACGTTATATTATGTGTATTTTGTATATTTATATTTATACAAATACACATTCTTTTATTTTTATTTTGTGTATTTATTTTGAATCGATTTTACATTATTTTATGTGTATTTTGTAAACATTTTTTATACGTATTTACTTCATTTTATGTGTATTTTCTATATATTTTGTAGAAATCTACGTTATTTTATGTGTATTCGTATATATATTTTGAAACAAATTTACATTGTTTTATATGTATTTTGCATATCTATTTCAATACAAATTTACCTTATTGTATGTGCATTTTGTATATATATTTTAATAAAAAAAAATAATATTTTATGTGTATTTTGGTATATATATTTTTATAAAAAAAAAATGCGTTATTTCATGGGTATTTTGCATCTTTACTTTCATACAAATTTACATTATTCTATCTGTGTTTTGTATATATTTTTTACTTAATGTGTATTTTGCATATATATTTTATACAAATTTACATTATTTTAAGAGTTTATGTTTATATATTTTCATTAAAATTTACGTTATTTTATGTGTATTTTGTATATGTATTTCAATATAAATTTACCTAATTTTATGTGTATTTTGTATATTTCTTTTCATACAAATTTAATTTTTTTTGTGTGTATTTTTGTATATAGTGTTATTCATATTTAGGTTATTTTATGTACGCATTTACATTATATAATGTGAGTTTTGTATATATATTTTTATGCAAATATGCTTTATTTTATGTGCATTTTTGTACATATATTTTTATAGAAATTTGCGTTTATTTTGTGTATTTGTATATGTTTTCTCATACAAATTTACATTATTTTATTGATATTTAGTTTATTTATTTTGATACGAATTACATGATTATATGTGTATTTTGTACATATTTTTTAAACGTTTTTACATTACTTAATGTGTATTTTGTTTATATATTTTTATACAAATTTACGTTATTATATGTATTTGTATAAATATTTTGATACAAATTTACATTATTTTATGTATTTTGTATATACATTCAATTCAAATTTAGCTTATTTTATCTATATTTTTATATCTATTTTCATACAAATTTAATATATATTTTTATGCAAATATGCGTTATAATATGGGTATTTTGCATCTTTATTTTCATACAAATTTACATTATTTTATTGATATTCTGTTAATTTATTTTGATACGATTTAGCATTATTCTATGTGTATTTTATATATATATATATATATATATATATATATATATATATATATATATATATATATATATATATATATATATATATATATATATATATATATATATATATATATATATATATATATATATATATATATATATATATATATATATATATATATATATATATATATATATATATATATATATATATATATATATATATATATATATATATATATATATTATATATATATTTACATTATTTAATATTTATTTTGTATAAATATTTTATCCAAATTTACGTTATTTTATGTGTATTTGTTTATATATTTTCAAACAAATTTACATAATTTTATGTGTATTTTGTATATGTATTTCAATACAAATTTGCCTAATTTTATGTGTATTTTGAATATCTATTTCAAACAAATTTAACTTACTTTTGTGTATTTTTGTTTATATATTTATACAAATTTTAGTTATTTTATTTGTATTTTGTTTATATTTTCCTCCATATATACATTCTTTTATTGGAATTTTGTTTATTCATTATGATACGAATTTATTTTATTTTATGTGCATTTTAAATATATATTTTTCTACGTATTTACATTATTTTATGTGTATTTTGTATATATGTTTTCATAAAAATTTACGTTATTTTATTTTGTGTATTCGTATATGTTTTGATATAAATTTATATTATTTTATGTGTATTTAGCATATCTATTTCAATAAAAATTTACCTTATTGTATGTGTATTTTGTATATTTATTTTAATACAAATTTAATTATTTTATGTGTTTTTTGTATATATATATTTTTAAAATATGAGTAATTTTATGGGTATTTTGCATCTTTATTTCATAAATTTATACATTACTTTATTGATATTCTGTATATTTATCTTGATACAATTTTACATTATTCTAGGTGTATTTTGTTTATATATTCCTTACATATTTACATTATTTTATGTGTATTTTGTATATATATTTTTGGACGTATTTACATTATTTTATGTGTATTTTGTTTATATATTTTCATAAAAAAACTACGTTATTTTATTGTGTGTATTCGTATATATTTTGATACAAATTTTATACAAATTCATGTTATTTTATGTGTATTTGTATATATATTTTCATACTAATTTATATTATTTGATATGAATTTTTACATATATTTCATTACAAATTTACCTTATTTTATGTTTATTTTGTATATTTATTTCATTCAATTTAAAATTATTTTATGTGTATATTTGTATTTGTATTTGCATAAAAATATATATACAAAACACTCATTAAATAATGTAAATGCGTATAAAAACATGTATACAAAATACCTTTGAAATAATATAATTTCGAATCGAATTGAATTAACAAAAATACCAATAAAATAATGTAATTTTGGATAAAAATATATATAGAAAATACACATAAAATAACCTAAATACAAATAAAAATATACACATAAAATAATTTGAAATTGCATGAAATGGATATATAAAATAAACATAAAATAAGGTAAATTTGTAATGAAATATATGTGAAAATACACATAAAATAATATAAATTTGTATGAAAAAAAAAAAAAATATATATATATATATATATATATATATATATATATATATATATATATATATATATATATATATATATATATATATATATATATATATATATATATATATATATATATATATATATATATATATATATATATATATATATATATATATATATATATATATATATATATGTATTTTGTATATACATTTCAATTTAAATTTAGCTTATTTTATCTATATTTTTATATCTATTTTCATACAAATTTAATATATATTTTTATTCAAATATGCGTTATTATATGGGAATTTGCATCTTTATTTTCATACAAATTTAAATTATTTTATTGATATTCTGTTAATTTATTTTGATACGATTTAACATTATTCTATGTGTATTTTGTATTTATTTTTTTTCTATATATTTACATTATTTAATATTTATTTTGTATATATATTTTATCTAAATTTACGTTATTTTATATGTATTTGTTTATATATTTTCAAACAAATTTACATTATTTAATGTGTATTTTGTATATGTATTTCAATACAAATTTGCCTAATTCTATGTGTATTTTGCATATCTATTTTCAAACAAATTTAATTTACTTCTGTGTATTTTTGTATATATTTTTATACAAATTTTAGTTATTTTATTTGTATTTTGTATTTATTTTCCTCCAAATATACATTCTTTTATTGGAATTTTGTTTATTCATTTTGATACGAATTTACTTTATTTTATGTGCATTTTAAATATATATTTTTCTACGTATTTACATTATTTTATGTGTAATTTGTGTATATGTTTTCATAAAAATTTACGTTATTTTGTTTTGTGTGTTCGTATATTTTTTGATACAAATTTATATTATTTTATGTGTATTTAGCATATCTATTTTTAAAAAATTTACCACATTGTATGTGTATTTTGTATATTTATTTTAATACAAATTTAATTATTGAATGTGTTTTTTTGTATATATATATATATATATATATATATATATATATATATATATATATATATATATATATATATATATATATATATATATATATATATATATATATATATATATATATTTAAATATGAGTTGTTTTATGGGTATTTTGCATCTTTATTTTCATAAATTCATACATTACTTTATTGATATTCTGTATATTTATCTTGATACTATTTTACATTATTCTAGGTGTATTTTGTTTATATTTTCCTTACATATTTACATTATTTTATGAGTATTTTGTATATATATTCGTATATATTTTCATACAGATTTTATACAAATTCATGTTATTTTATGTGTATTTGTATATATATTTTCATACTAATTTATATTATTTCATTTGTATTTTTATATATATTTCATTACAAATTTACCTTATTTTATGTTTATTTTGTATATTTATTTCATTCAATTTTAAATTATTTTATGTGTATATTTGTATATGTATTTAGGTTATTTTATGTGTATTTTCTATATATATATTTTCATCCAAAATTACATTCTTTTATTGGTATTTTGTTAATTTAATTCGATACGAATTTAGATTATTTCATAGGTATTTTGTATACATATTTTTCTACTCATTTACATTATCTAATGTGTGTTTTGTATATATATTTTCATGCAAATTATGTATTTCAATATAAATTTACCTAATTTTATGTGTATTTTGTATATTTCTTTTCATACAAATTTAATTTTTTTGTGTGTATTTTTGTATATAGTGTTTTTCATATTTAGGTTATTTTATGTACGCATTTACATTATTTAATGTGAGTTTTGTATATGTATTTTTATGCAAATATGCTTTATTTTATGTGCATTTTTGTACATATATTTTTATAGAAATTTGCTTTATTTTATGTGTATTTTGTATATGTTTTCTCACACATATATACATTATTTTATTGGTATTTTGTTTATTTATTTTGATACGAATTACATGATTATATGTGTATTTTGTACATATTTTTTTATACGTATTTACATTATTTAATGTGTTTTTTGTTTATATATTTCTTAACAAATTTACGTTATTATATGTATATTTGTATAAATATTTTCATATAAATTTACATTGTTTTATGTATTTTGTATATATATTTCAATTCAAATTTAGTTTATTTTATGTGTGCTTTGTATATCTATTTTCATACAAATTTAATTACTTTTGTGTATTTTTGTATATAGTTTTGTATAAATTTACGTTATTTTATGTGCATTTTGTATATTTATATTTATACATATACACATTCTTTTATTGGTATTTTGTTGATTTTTATTTATACGAGTTTCCATTATTTTATGTGTATTTTGTATACATTATTTTATACGTATTTACTTCATTTTATGTGTATTTTGTATATATATTTATATAGAAATCTACGTTATTTTATGAGTATTCGTATATATATTTTGAAACAAATTTACATTGTTTTATATGTATTTTGCATATCTATTTCAATACAAATTTACGTTATTGTAAGTGCATTTTGTATATTTATTTTAATCCAAATTCAAATATTTTATGTGTGTTTTAGTATATATATTTAAAAAAAATGCGTTATTTTCTGGGCCTTTTGCATCTTAATTTTCATACAAATTTACATAATTTAAAAATATTCTGTGTATTTATTTTGATACGATTTTACATTATTCTATTTGTGTTTTGTATATATTTTTTTATACATATTTATATCATTTAATGTGTGTTTTGTATATATATAAATTTATACGCATTTACATTATTTTAAGTGTATTTGTTTATATATTTTCATTCAAATTTACATTATTTTAAGTGTATTTTATATATGTATTTAAATACAAACTTACGTAATTGTATGTGTATTTTGTATATTTATTTTCATACAAATTAAAATTATTTTTGTGTATTTTTGTATATAGTTTTATACAAATTTAGGTTATTTTATGTTCCCATTTACATTATTTAATATGTGTTTTGTATATATATTTTTATGCAAATTTACTTCATTTTATGTGCATTTTTGTGCATATATTTTTATAGAAATTTGCATTATTTTATGTGTATTTGTATATGTTTTCTCATACAAATTTACATTATTTTATTGCTATTTTGTTTATTTATTTTGATACGAATTACATGATTATATGTGCATTTTGTACATATTTTTGTATATAGTTTTATATAAATTTACATTATTGTATGTGTATTTTGTATATTTATATTTATACAAATACACATTCTTTTATTGGTGTTTTGTTTATTTATTTTGATACGAGTTTACATTATTTTATGTGTATTTTGTATACATTTTTTTATACGTATTTACTTCATTTTATGTGTATTATGTTTTTTTTTTTATATATATATATAGAAATCTACGTTATTTTACGTGTATTCATATATATATTTTGAAACAAATTTACATTGTTTTATAATTATGTATTTTGCATATCTATTTCATTACAAATTTACCTTATTATATGTGCATTTTGTATATTTATTTTAATACAAATTTTAGTATTTTATGTGTATTTTGGTATATATATTTTTATAAAAAATGCGTTATTTTATGGCTATTTTGCATCTTTTATTTTCAAATTTACATAATTTTATTAATATTCTGTGTATTTAATTTGATACTATTTTACTTTGTTCTTTTTGTGTTTTGTATATATTTTTTTATACATATTTACATTATTTAATATGTATTTTGTGTATATATTTCATACAAATTTACGTTTTTTTAAATGTATTTGTTTATATATTTTTATTGAAATTTACATTATTTTATGTGTATTTTTGTATAGAGTTTTATATAAGTTTACAATTTTTTATGTGTATTTTGTTATTCTATTTTCATAAAAATACACATTCTTTTATTGATATTTTGTTTACTTGTTTATTTGTTTATAAATTACATTATTCTATTTGTGTTTTGAATATATTTTTTTATACATATTTACTATATTTAATGAGTTTTTTGTATATATATTTTATACAAATTTACGTTAATATAAGTGTATTTGTTTATTTATTTTCATTAAAATTTACATTATTTTATATGTATTTTGTATATGTATTTCAATACAAATTTATCTAATTTTATGTGTATTTTGTATATTTATATTCATGCAAATTTTAATTATTTTTGTGCATTTTTGTATATAGTTTTACACAAATTTACATTATTTTATGTGTATTTTGTATTTGTATTTTCATACAAATACCCTTTCTTTCATTGATATTTTGTTTATTTATTTTGACACGAATTTACATTATTTAATGTGTATTTTGTGTATATATTTTTTATACGTATTTATTTCATTTCATGTGTATTTTGTATATATTTCTATAGAAATCTACGTTATTTTATGTGTATTCGTATATATATTTTGAAACAGATCTACATTATTTTATGTGTATTTTGTATATATATTTCATTACAAATTTGCCTTATTTTATGTTTATTTTTATATTTATTTTCATTCAAATTCAAATTATTTTATGTGTATATATTTACTTGTATTTATGTTATTTTATGTGTATTTTCTATATGTATTTTCATTCAAAATTACATTATTTTATCGATATTTTCTTCATTTATTTCGATACGAATTTAGATTATTTCACGTGTATTTTCTATACATATTTTTACACGCATTTATATTATTTAATGTGTGTTTTGTATATACATTTTTTATACAGTTTTACTTCATTTTATGTGCATATGTGTTGTTGTTTTTATACAGATTTACATTATTTTAAGTGTACTCTGTACTTTTTTTATTAAAAATTTGCATTATTTTAAGTGTAATTTGTTTATTTATTTTCATACAAATTTAAAGTATTTGTTGTGCGTTTTTGTACATATAATTTTTTAGAAATTTACGTTGTTTTATGTGTATTTTGTATATATTTTTTCATAAAAATTTACATTTTTTTATTATTATTTTGTTTATGTATTTTGATACGAATTTACATTATTATATGTGTATTTTGTAAGTATTTTGTATACGTATTTTCATTTTTTAATGAGTATTTTCTTAATATATTTTAAAACAAATTTACGTTATTTTATGATTATTTGTTTAATTATTTTAATATAAATATACATTATTTTATGTATTTTTTTATATATTTCAATACAAATTTTGTTTATTTACATATATTTTGAATATCTATTTTCATTCAAATTTAAATTGCTTTTGTGTTTTTTTGTATATAGTTTTATACAAATTTACATCATTTCATGTGTATTTTGTATATATATTTCTATAGAAATCTACCTTATTTTATGTATATGCGTATATATATTTTGAAAGAAATTTACATTGTTTGATGTGTGTTTTGCCTATCTATTTCAATACAAATTTACCATTTTGTATGTGTATTTTATATATTTATTTTAATACCAATATAATTATTTGATATGTATTTTTGTATATATATTTTAATAAAAACATACTTTATTTATGGGTATTTTGCATCTTTATTTTCATACAATTTTACATTATTTTATTGATATTCTGTGTATTTATTTTGATACGACTTTACATTGTTCTATGTGTATTTTGTAAATGTTTTATTTTACATATTTACATTATTTAATGTGCATTTTCTATATATATTTTATACATATATACGTTACTTTATGTCTATTTGTTTATATATTTTCATACAAATTTACATTATTTTATCTGTGTTTTGTATATGTATTTCAATACAAATTTATCTAATTTTATGTGTATTTTGTATTTCTATTTTCAAACAAATTTTGTGTATTTTTGAATGTATTTTAATACAAATGTTAGTTATTTTATATATTATTTTGTATATTTATTTTCCTACATATATACATTCTTTTATAGAAATTTAGTTTATTGAATTTGATACGAATTTACATTATTTTAGGTGGATTTTGTATATATCTTTATTCGTATTTACATAATTTTATGTGTACTTTTTATATATATTTTCATAAAAATTTACGTTTTTTTATGTGTTTTCGTATACATTTTTTAATACAAATTTACATTATTTGATGTGTATTTTGCATATCTATTTCAATACAAATTCATTTTATTGTATGTGCATTTTGTATATCTATTTTAATACAAATTTAATTATTTTATGTGTATTTTTCTATAAATATTTTTACAGAAATATGCGTTATTTTATAATTATTTTGCATCTTTATTTTCATAGAAATTTATATTATTTTATTGATATTCTGTTCATTTATTTTGATACGATTCTACATTATTCTATGTGTATTTTGTATATATATTTTTATATACTTTTCCATTATTTAATATGTATTTTGTATATATATTTTATACAAATTTACGTTATTTTTTGTGTATTTGTGGATATATTTTGAAACAAATTTACAATATTTTATGGGTATTTTGTATATATATTTCAAAAAAATTTACCTAGTTTTATGTGTATTTTGTATATCTATTTTCATATAAATTAAAATTATTTCTGGGTATTTTTGTATATATTTTAATACAAATTTTACTTATGTTATGTGTATTTTGTAAATTTATTTACATTCAAATATATATTATTTTATTGGAATTTTGTTGATTTATTTTGATATGAATCTACATTATTTTATATGTACTTTGTATATATATTTTTATACGCATTTACATTATTTGATATTTATTTTGAATATATATTTTTATACAAATTCATGTTATTTTATGTGTATTTGTATATATTTTTTCAAACAAATTTTTTTTTATTTTATGTGTATTTTGTAAATATATTTCATTACAAATTTACCTTATTTCATGTTTATTTTGTATATTAATTTCATTCAATTTTAAATTATTTTATGTGCATATTTGCATTATTGTGTGAAATGTTAAATTTGTATTTAAATACATATACAAAATAAACTTAAAATAATGGTAATTTGTGTGAAATGAAAACAAATACACATAAAATAACGAACATTTGTATAAAATATATATACAAAATACACATAAAATAATGTAAAATCGTATCAAAATAAATACACAGAATATCAATAAGATAATGTAAATTTGTATGAAAATAAAGATGCAAAATACCCATAAAATAAAGCATTTTTTTTTAAATATATATACAAAAATACACATAGAATAATTAAAATTGCATTAAAACTTATATACAAAATAAACTTAAAATAAGGTAAATTTGTATTGAAAAAATATGCAAAATAAATATATTCCAAATATACCTCAAATAATGTAAATTCGTATGAAAATAAATAAACAAAATTCCGAAAAAAAGCGTATATATGTTGGAAAATAAATTTATTTTGAATATATATTTATATACAAATTCATGTTATTTTATGTGTATTTGTATATATTTTTTCAAACAAATTTTATTTTTATTTTATATGTATTTTGTAAATATATTTCATTACAAATTTACCTTATTTCATGTTTATTTTGTATATTAATTTCATTCAATTTTAAATTATTTTATGTGCATATTTGCATTATTGTGTGAAATGTTAAATTTGTATTTAAATACATATACAAAATAAACTTAAAATAATGGTAATTTGTGTGAAATGAAAACAAATACACATAAAATAACGAACATTTGAAAAAAATATATATACAAAATACACATAAAATAATGTAAAATCGTATCAAAATAAATACACAGAATATCAATAAGATAATGTAAATTTGTATGAAAATAAAGATGCAAAATACCCATAAAATAAAGCATTTTTTTTTATATATATATACAAAAATACATATAGAATAATTAAATTTGTATTAAAATTTATATACAAAATAAACCTAAAATAACGTCAATTATCGGGTTTTTTTTTTTTTAAATATATATAACAAAATCCAAATAAAATATTTGAATTTGTATTAAAATAAATATACAAAAAACACATACAATAAGGTAAATTTGTTTTGAAATAGATATGCAAAATACATGTAAAACAATGTAAATTTGTTTCAAAAAATATATACGAATACATATAAAATAACGTAAATTTCTAAAAATATATATATACAAAATACATATAAAATTAAGTAAATACTTATAAAAAAAATGTATACAAAATACACATCAAATAATGTAAATTCTTATCAAAAGAAATAAACAAAATACCAATAAAAGAATGTATATTTGTATAAATATAATTATACAAAAACCACATAAAATAACGTAAATTTATATAAATCTATATACAAAAATACACAAAAGTAATTAAATTTGTATGAAAATAGATATAGAAAATACACGCAAAATACATATAAAATAAAGCATGTTTTTATAAAAATACATATACAAAAATACACATAGAATAATTAAATTTTCTATTAAAATTAATATACAAAATGCACATACAATAAGGTAAATCTGTATTGCAAAAATATGCAAAATACACATCGAACAATGTAAATTTGATTCAATATATATATATATATATATATATATATATATATATATATATATATATATATATATATATATATATATATATATATATATATATATATATATATATATATATATATATATATATATACGAATACACATAAAATAACGTAGATTTATATAGAAATATATATACAAAATACACATGAAATTATGTAAATACGTATAAAAATATAAATACAAAATACACATTAAATAATGTAAATTCGTGTCAAAATAAATAAAAAAAATATCAATAAAATAATGTGTATTTTTATGAAAATAGATATACAAGATACACATAAAATAATGTAAATTTGTATAAAACTATATACAAAAATACACATAAATAATTTAAATTTGTATGAAAATAAATATACAAAATACACATATAATTAGGTAAATTTGTATTGATATATATATACAAAATACACTTAAAATAACGTAAATTTTTATAAAATATAAATATATATATATATATATATATATATATATATATATATATATATATATATATATATATATATATATATATATATATATATATATATAGAAAATACACATTAAATAATGTAAATATGTATAAAAAGGTACATACATAACACAAAAAGAAATATGTAAAATAGTTTCAAAATAAATACACAGAATATTAATAAAGTAATGTAAATTTATATATACAAAATACACATAGAATAATGTTAAATCGTATCAAAATAAATAAACAGAATATCAATAAAATAATGTAAATTTGTATGAAAATAAAGATGCAAAATACCCATGTAATAACGCATATTTGTATTAAAATATATATACAAAAATACATATAAAATAATTAAATTTGAATTAAAATACATATACAAAATGCTCATACAATAAAGAAAATTTATATTGAAAAAGATATGCAAAATACAAATCAATAATGTAAATTTGTATCAAAATATATATATATATATATATATATATATATATATATATATATATATATATATATATATATATATATATATATATATATATATATATATATATATATATATATATATATATATATATATATATATATATATATATATATATATATATATATATATATATATAAATATATATATAAATAAACATACAAAAAAAATATAAAATGATGGAAATAAGTATAAAAATATATTCCAAATATACCTCAAATAATGTAAATTCGTATGAAAATAAATAAACAAAATTCCGAAAAAAAAGCGTATATATGTTGGAAAATAAATTTATTTTGAATATATATTTTTATACAAATTCATGTTATTTTATGTGTATTTGTATATATTTTTTCAAACAAATTATTTTTTATTTTATGTGTATTTTGTAAATATATTTCATTACAAATTTACCTTATTTCATGTTTATTTTGTATATTAATTTCATTCAATTTTAAATTATTTTATGTGCATATTTGCATTATTGTGTGAAATGTTAAATTTGTATTTAAATACATATACAAAATAAACTGAAAATAATGGTAATTTGTGTGAAATGAAAACAAATACACATAAAATAACGAACATTTGTATAAAATATATATACAAAATACACATAAAATAATGTAAAATCGTATCAAAATAAATACACAGAATATCAATAAGATAATGTAAATTTGTATGAAAATAAAGATGCAAAATACCCATAAAATTAAGCATTTTTTTTAAAATATATATACAAAAATACACATAGAATAATTAAATTTGTATTAAAATTTATATACAAAATAAACTTAAAATAAGGTAAATTTGTATTGAAAAAATATGCAAAATACACATAAAAAAGTGTAAATTTGTTACAAAATATGTATACGAATACATATAAAATAACATAGATTTCTATATAAATATATATACAAAATACATATGAAATGATGTAAATACGTAGAAAAATATATATACAAAATTCACATTAAATAATGTAAATTCGCGTCAAAATAAATAAACAAAATATCAATAAAAGAATGTGTATTTGTATGAAAATAGATATACGAACTTAAATATGTATAAAACTATATACAAAAATACTAGAAAATATTTTAAATTTGTATGAAAATAAATATAAAAAATACACATAAAATTAGGTAAACTTGTATTGAAATACATATACAAAATACACATAAAATAATGTAAATTTGAATGAAATTACATAAACAAATACACTTAAAAAAACATAAACTTGTATAAAATATATATACAAAATACAAATTAAATAATGTAAATATGGATAAAAAAATATATACAAAACACAAATAGAATAATGCAAAATCGTATTAAAATAAATACACAGAATATTAATCAAATAATGTAAATTTGTATGAAAATAAAGAAGCAAAATACCCATAAAATAACGCATTTTATTTTAAATATATATACAAAAATACACATCAAAAATTAAATTTCTTTTAAAATAAATATACAAAATACACATACAATAAGGTAAATTTGTATTGAAATAGATATGCAAAATACATATAAAATAATGCAAATTTGTTTCAAAATATATATATACGAATACACATAAAATAACGTAGATTTCTATAAAAATATATATACAAAATACACATAAAATGAAGTAAATACTTATCAGAAAATGTATACAAAATACGCATAAAATAAAGTAAATTTGTATCAAAATAAATAAAAAAAAATACCAATAAAAGAATGTGTATTTCTATAAATATAAATATACAAAATACACATAAAATAACGTAAATTTTTATAAAACTATATACAAAAATATACAGAAGTAACTGAATTTGCATGAAAATAGATATACAAAATACACATAAAATAAGCTAAATTTGAGTTGAAATATATATACAAAATACATAAAATGAAGTAAATTTGTATCAGAATATTTATACAAATACACATATAATAACGTAAATTTGTATAAAAATATATAAACAAAAAACACATTAAATAATGTAAATACGTATAAGAAATTATGTAGAAAATACACATATAATCATGTAATTCGTATCAAAATAAATAAACAAAATACCAATAAAATAATGTAAATTTGTATGAGAAAACATATTTTTTTTTTTTTTTTTTTTTTTACGTTGTTGCCTATTGCGCCGGTAGGCATCTTCCCGGTGGGGCCTGATGGTCGGCCCAAGGCTTCTTCCAGGTGGGGCCTGATGGTCGGCCCAGCCTGTTCTGACGCAGGCGAGTGTTTATAGTGGCGCCATCTTGCATTGGCTCATGCTGCCCCCCGGAACTCGTTCTTGATTCGCTTGGACAGCATGTGGGTAGTTTTAAGCCACTCGGCGGTGACTGAAAAATCCGAGTGGTAGCGTGAGGATTCGAACCCGCGTCGTCCATCACGCGGCGAATGTGGGTCCAGTACGCTATCACTTCGGCCACCGCCTACCCATAATACAAAATACACATAAAATAACGCAAATTTCTATAAAAATATATGTACAAAAATGCACATAAAATAAATTCGCATAAAAATATATATACAAAACACACATTAGATAATGTAAATGAATATAAAAATATGTATACAAAATACCTATGAAATAATCTAAATTCGTATCGAATTGAATTAAGAAAATACCAATAAAATAATGTAATTTTGGATGAAAATATATATAGAAAATACACATAAAATAACCTAAATACAATATACAAATATATACCAAAAATAATTTAAAATTGAATGCAATATATATACAAAATAAACATAAAATAAGGTAAATTTGTAATGAAATATATGTAAAAATACACATGAAATAATATAAATTTGTATGAAAATATATATACAAATACACATAAAATAACATGAATTAGTATAAAATTTCAATCAAAATATATACGAATACACACAATAAAATAACGTATAAAAATATATATACAAAGTACATATAAAATAATGTAAATTAGTATCGAAACAAATCAGCAAAATACCAATAAAATAATATATATTTGAATGAAAATAAATTTACAAAATACACATAACATAACTCAAATCTGTATTAAAATATATACAAAAATACCCAGAAATAATTTTAATTTGTATGAAAATAGATATACAAAATACACTTAACTAGGTAAATTTCTTTTGAAATATATATATACAAAATATCCATAATATATTGTAAATTTGTGTCAACATATATCAACAAATACACGTAACGTAACGTAACGTAAATTTGTATAAAATATATGAACAAAATATACATTAAATTAAGGAAAAATTTATAAAAAATATATGCAAAATACACATAGAATAATGTAAAATCGTATCAAGATAAATGAACAGAATATCAATAAAATAATGTAAATTTCTATGAAAATATAGATGCAAAATACCCATAAAATAACGAATATTTGTATAAAAATATATATACAAAAATACACAAAATTTATTTAAATTTGTATGAAAATAGATATACAAAATATACATAAAATAAACTAAATTTGTATTGAAATATATATACGAAATAAATAAAATAATGTAAATTTGTATCAAAATATTTTAACAGATGCGCATAAAATAACGTAAATTTGTTTTGAATATATATAAACAAAATACACATTAAATAATGAAAATACGTATACAAAAAATATACAAAATACACATATAATAATGTAAATTCGTATCAAAATACGTAACCAAAATACCAATAAAAAAATGTAAATTTCTAAGATAAAATATATACAAAATACACATAAAATAACGCAAATTTCTATAAAAATATATGTACAAAAAGGCACATAAAATAATCAAAATTTGAATGCAAATAAATAAACAAAATACACATAAAAAAGTCAAATTTGTTGTAAAAAAGTACAAAATACACTTAAAATAATGTTACTTTGTATAGAAAAAAACTACACAAATGATAAAATAATGTAAATTTGTAATGAAATGAATGTAAAAATATGCATTAAATAATATAAATTTGTATGAAAATATATTTACAAATACACACAATAAAATAACGTAATTTTTAATTAAAATATATATACAAAATACACATAAATTATTGTAAATACGTAGAAAAATATGTATACAAAATACACACAAAAAAAATGTAAATATGAAAGGAAAATATATACAAAATACACCTAGATTAATGTAAAATTGTATCAATATAAATATACAGAATAACAATAAAGTAATGTAAAAATTTATGAAAATAAAGATGCAAAATACCTATAAAATTACTCATATTTAAAAGAAATATATATTTACAAAAACACACATAAATAATTAAATTTGTATTAAAATAAATATACAAAATACACATACAATAAGGTAATTTTTTTTAATAGATATTCTAAATACACATAAAATAATATAAATTTATATCAAAACATATACGAATACACAAAATAAAATAACGTAAATTTTTATAAAATATATATACAAAATACACATGAAATAAAGTAAATACGAAGAAAAATATATATTTAAAAGACACATAAAATAATGTAAATTCGTATCAAAATGAATAAACAAAATTCCAATAAAAGAATGTATATTTGTAGGAAAATATATATGCAAAATACAAATAAAATAACTAAAATTGTATAAAAATATATACAAAAGTAAACAAAAATAATTTAAATTTGTTTGAAAATAGATATGCAAACTACACATAAAATTAAGCAAATTTGAAATAAATATATATACAAAATACACATTAAATAATGTAATATTGTATGAAAATATATAAACAAATACACATAAAATAACGTAAATTTGAATAAAATATATATACAAAATATACATTAAATAATGTAAATATGTATAAAATATATATACAAAATACACATAGAATAATGTAAAATCGTTTCAAAATAAATAAACAGAATATCAATAAAATAATGTAAATTTGTATGAAAATAAAGATGCAAAATACCCATATAATAACGCATTTTTGAATAAAAATATACATACAAAAAACACATAAAATAATTGAATTTGTATTAAAATAAATATACAAAATGCACATATATGTAAATTTATATTGAAATAGATATGCAAAATACACATCAATAATGTAAATTTGTATCAAAATATATATACGAATTCACATAAAATAGAGTAAATTTCTATGAAAATATACATACAAAATACATATAAATGATGTAAATAAGTATAAAAATATATTTACCAAAGACATCTAAAATAATGTAAATTCGTATCAAAATAAATAAACAAAATTCAGATAAAAGAACGTATATTTGTAGGAAAATAAATATACAAAATACACATAAAATAACGAAAATTTGTATGAAAATATATACAAAAATACACAAAAATAGTTTCAATTTGTATGAAAATAGATATACAAAATACACATATAATTAGTTAAATTTGAATTTAAATATATGTACAAAATACACATAAAATAATGTAAATTTGTATGAAATGAAAACAAATACACATAAAATAACATATCTTTTTTTTAATATATATACAAAATAAACATAGAATAATGTAAAATCGTATCAAAATAAATACACAAAATATCAATAAAATAATGTAAATTAGAATGAAAATAAAGATGCAAAATACACATAAAATAAAGCATATTTTCTTAAAAATATATATACAAAAATACACATAGAATAATTAAATTTGTATAAAAATTGATATTCAAAATGCACATACAATAAGGTCAATTTGCATTGAAAAAATATGCAAAATACACATAAAACAATGTAAATTTGTTTCAAAATATATATACGAATACACATAAAATAACGTAGATTTCTATAGAAATACATATACAAAATACAAATGAAATGACGTAAATACGTATAAAAATATATATACAAAATACACATTAAATAATGTAAATTCGTGTCAAAATAAATAAACAAAATATCAAGAAAAGAATGTGTATTTGTATAAAAATAGATATACAAAATACACATAAAATAACCTAAATTTGAATAAAACTATATACAAAAATGCACAAAAAATAATTTAAATTTGGATGAAAATAAATATACAAAATACACATAAAATTAGGTAAATTTGTATTGAAATACATATAAAATACACACACACACATATATATATATATATATATATATATATATATATATATATATATATATATATATATATATATATATATATATATATATATATATATATATATATATACGAATACACATAAAATAACGTAGATTTCTATAAAAATATATATACAAAATACACATGAAATTATGTAAATACGTATAAAAATATAAATACAAAATACACATTAAATAATGTAAATTCGTGTCAAAATAAAAAAAATATATCAATAAAAGAATGTGTATTTTTATGAAAATAGATATACAAGATACACATAAAATAACGTAAATTTGTATAAAACTATATACAAAAATACACATAAATAATTTAAATTTGTATGAAAATAAATATACAAAATACACATATAATTAGGTAAATTTGTATTGATATACATATACAAAATACACTTACGTAAAATAGCTTAAATTTTTATAAAAAAAAAAAAAAATATATATATATATATATATATATATATATATATATATATATATATATATATATATATATATATATATATATATATATATATAAAATGCACATTAAATAATGTAAATATGTATAAAAAAAAAGTATATACATAACACAATTAGAATTATGTAAAATAGTTTCAAAATAAATACACAGAATATTAATAAAATAATGTAAATTTTGTATATACAAAATACACATAGAATAATGTTAAATTGTATCAAAATAAATAAACAGAATATCAATAAAATAATGTAATATTGTATGAAAATAAAGATGCAAAATACCCATATAATAACGCAAATTTGTATAAAAATAAATATACAAAAATACATATAAAATAATTAAATTTGTATTAAAATAAATATACAAAATGCACATACAATAAAGTAAATTTATATTGAAAAAGATATGCAAAATACACATCAATAATGTAAATTTGTATCAATTTATATATATATATATATATATATATATATATATATATATATATATATATATATATATATATATATATATATATATATATATATATATATATATATATATATATATATATATATATATATATATATATATATATATATATATATATATATATATATATATATATATATATATATATATATAAATAGAGTAAATCTCTTTGAAAATATACATACAAAAAAATATAAATGATAGAAATAAGAATAAAATATATTCCAAATATACCTCAAATAATGTAAATTCATTATGAAAATAAATAAACAAAATTCCGAAAAAAAGCGTATATATGTTGGAAAATAAATATACAAAATACATAAAGTAACAAAATTTATGTAAAATATATACAAAATACAATGTAAATTTGTTTCATTATATATACGAATACACATTAAATAACGTAGATTTCTATTGATATATATATATATATATATATATATATATATATATATATATATATATATATATATATATATATATATATATATATATATATATATATATATATATATATATATATATATATATATATATATATATATATATATATATATATATATATATATATATATATATATATATATATATATATATATATATATATATATATATATATATATATATATATATATATATATATAAAATACCCATTAAATAATGTAAGTTCGTGTCAAAATAAATAAACAAAATATCAATAAATGAATGTGTATTTGTATGAAGATTAATATACAAAATACACATAAAATAATCTAAATTCGAATAAAACTATATACAAAAATAAACAAAAAAAATTTAAATATGTATGAAAATAAATATACAAAATACACATAAAATTAGCTAAATTTGTATTGAAATACATATACTAAATACAAATAAAATAATAATTAAATTTGAATGAAAATATATAAACAAATACACCTAAAACATCGTAGATTTGTATAAAATATATATACAAAATACACATTAATTAATGTTAATATGTATAAAATATATATACTAAACACAAATAGAATAATGTAAAATTTTATCAAACACAGAATGTTAATAAAATAATGTAAATTTGTATGTAAATTAAGATGCAAAATAACCATAAAATAACGCATTTTTTTATAAAAATATATATACCAAAATACACATAAAATATTTGAATTTCTATTAAAATAGGTATACAAAATGCACATACATTAAGGTAAATTTGTTTTGAAATAGATATGCAAATTACATATAAAACAATGTAAATTTGTTTCAAAATATATATACGAATAAACATAAAATAACGTAGATTTCTATAAAAATATATATACAAAATACACATAAAAGTAAATAAATACGTATAAAAAATATATACAAAATACACATAAAAGAATGTAATTTAGTATCAAAATAAATAAACAAAATACCAATAAAAGAATGTGTATTTGTATAAAAATAAATATAGAAAATACACATAAAATAACGTAAATTTGTATAAAACTATATACAAAAATACACAAAAGTAATAAAATTTGTATGAAAATATATAAACGAAATGCACATAAAATAAGCTAAATTTAAATTGAAATATATATACAAAATACATATAATAATGTAAATTTGTATCAAAATATTTATACAAATACACATATAATAACGTAAATTTTTTTAAAATATATAAACAAAATACTCATTAAATAATGTAAATACGCATAAAAAATATGGTAAAAATACACATATAATAATATAATTTTATTAAAATCAAAATACAAAATACCAATAAAATAATATAAATTTGTATGAAACAATAACAAAATACATAAAATAACGCAAATTTCTTTAAAATATATGTACAAAATCAACATAAAATAAAGTAAATTTGCTTAAAAATATATAAAACACACATTAAATAAAGTAAATGCGTATAAAATATGTAGGAATACACATAAAATAACATAGATTTCTATAGAAATATATAAACAAAATACACATGAAATTATGTAAATACGTTCAAAAATATATACATAAAATGTACATTAAATAATGTAAATTCGTGTCAAAATAAATAAACATAATACCAATAAAAGAATGTGTATTTGGTGAAAATACACATAAAATAACGTAAATTTGTATAAAACTATATACAAAATACACAAAAATAGTTTAAATTGAAATACATATAAAATACACATAAAATAATGTAAATTTGAATGAAAATATATAAACAAATACACTTAAATTAACGTAAATTTGTATAAAATATATATACAATATACTCATTAAATAATGTAAATATAAAAAATATATATAAAGAATAATGTAAAATCGTATCAAATAAATACACAGAATATTAATAAAATAATGTAAATTTGTATGAAAATAAAAAAAAAATACCTATAAAATAACTTTTATATAAATATATATACCAAAATACATATTAAATATTTAGATTTTTATTACAATAAATATACAAAACTCACATACAATAAGGTAAATTTGTATTGAAATAGATATGCAAAATATATATTAAACAATGTAAATTTGTTTCAAAATATATATACGAATACACATAAAATAACGTAGATTTCTATAAAAAATATATATACAAAATACACATAAAATAAAGTAAATACGTATAAGAAAATGTATACAAAATACACATAAAATAATGTATATTCGTATCAAAATAAATAAACAAAATACCAATAAAAGAATGTGTATTTGTATAAATATAAATATACAAAATACACATAAAATAACGTAAAATTGTATAAAACTATATACAAAATTATACAAAAATAATTAAATTTATATGAAAATAGATATACAAAAGACACATAAAATAATCTAAATTTGAATTGAAATAAATATACAAAATACATAAAATTTTGTAAATTTGTATCAAAATATTAATTCAAATACACATATAATAACGTAAATTTCTATAAAAATGTATAAACAAAATACACATTAAATAATGTAAATACGTATAAAAAATAAGTACGTAAAGTTAAAATTTATAAAAATAAAGATGCAAAATACCCATAAAATAACTAAAAAAATATATATACAAAAATACATATAAAATAATTAAATTTGTAATAAAATAAATATACAAAATACACACAAAATAATGTAAATTTGTATCAAAATATATACGAGTACACACAATAGAATAACGTAAATTTTTATGAAAATATATCTACAAAATACACATAAAATAATGTAAATGCGTAGAAAAATATATATACAAAATAAAAAATTCCACTAAAAGAATGTATATTTGTAGGAAAATATATATACAAATTACAAATGAAATAAGTAAAATTTGTTTAAAAATATATCAAAAAATATACAAAAATAATTTAAATTTGTTTGAAAATAGATATGCAAAATACACATAACATTAGGTAAATTTGTATTGAAATACATATACAAAATACACATAAAATAATGTAAATTTGTATGAAAATATATAAACAAATATACTGTATATTGTATTTATATTTTCATAGAAATTTACTCTATTTTATGAGTATTCGTATATATATTTCGATACAAATTTACATTATGGATGTGTATTTTGCATATCTATTTCAATACAAATTTACTTTATTGTATGTGCATTTTGTATATTTATTTTAATACAAATTTAATTATTTTATTTGTATTTTTGTATAAAATTTTTTATACAAATATGCGTTATTATATGTGTATTTTGCATCTTTATTTTCATCCAAATTACATTATTTTATTGATATTCTGTTGATTTATTTTGATACGATTTAACATTATTTTATGAGTATTTTAAATATATATTTTTATACATATTTAAAATATTTAATGTATATTTTGTATATATATTTTATCCAAATTTACGTTATTTTATGTGTATTTGTTTATATATTTTCATACAAATTTACATTATTTTATGTGTATTTTGTATATGTATTTCAATAAAAATTTGACTAGCTTTATGCGTATTTTTCATATCTATTTTCAAAAAAATTTAAATTATTTTTGTGTATTTTTGTGTATATTTTTATACAAATTTCCGTTATTTTATTTGTATTTTGTATATATATTTTCCTACAAATATACAATCTTTTATTGGAATTTTGTTTATATATTTTGATTCGAATTTACATTATTTTATGATTATTTTGTATATATTTTTTTCTACGTATTTACAATTTTTATGTTTATTTTATATATATATATATATATATATATATATATATATATATATATATATATATATATATATATATATATATATATATATATATATATATATATATATATACATACATATATATATATATATATATATATATATATATATATATATATATATATATATATATATATATATATTTTATTGTGTGTATTCGTATATATTTTGATACAAATTTTAAACAAATTCATGTTATTTTATGTGTATTTGTATATATATTTTCATAAAAATCTACATTATTTTATGTGTATTTTGTACATATATTTCATTACAAATTTACCTTATTTTATGTTTATTTTGTATATTTATTTCATTCAATTTTAAATTATTTTTTTTGTATATTTGTATTTGTGTTTAGTTTATTTAATGTGTATTTTCTATATGTATTTTCATCCATAAATACATTATTTTATTGGTATATATATTTTATTGGTATATATATTTTTATACGCATTTACATTATTTAATGTGTGTTTTCTCTATATATTTTTTATGCAAATTTACATTATTTTACGTGCATTTTTGTACATATATTTTCATAGAAATTTGCGTTATTTTATGAGTATTTTGTAGGTTTTCTCATACAAATTTACATTAATTTATTTGTATTTTATTTATTTATTTTGATACGAATTAAATTATTATATGTGTATTTTGTACATATTTTTTTACGTATTTAAAGTATTTAATGAGTATTTTGTTTATATATTTTTATACAAATCTACGTTTTTAATGTGTATTTGTATAAATATTTTGATAAAAATTTACATTATTTTATGTATTTTGTATATATATTTCAATCCAAATTTAGCTTATTTTATGTGTATTTTGTATATCTATTTTCATACAAATTTAATTACTTTTGTGTATTTTTGTATATAGTTTTAAACAAATTTACGTTATTTTTTGTGTATTTTGTATATTTATATTTACACAAATACACATTCTTTTATTCGTATTTTGTTTATTTATTTTGATTCGAGTTTACATTATTTTATGTGTATTATGTATACATTTTTTATACGTATTTACTTGTATATATATTTTTTATAAAAATATTTTATGTGTAATCGTATATATATTTTGAAACAAATTTACATTGTTTTATATGTATTTTTGCACATCTCTTTCAATACAAATTTACCTTATTGTATTTGCATTTTGTATATATATTTGAATACAGATTTAAATATTTTATGTGTATTTTGGTATATATATTTTTGTAAAAAAAATGCGCTATTTTATGGGAATTTTGCATTTTTATTTTCATACAAATTTACATTATTTTATTAATATTTAGTGTATTTATTTTGATACGATTTTGCATTATTCTATTTGTTTTTTGTATATATTTTTTATACATATTTACATTATTTAATGTGTATCTTCCATATATTTTTTATACAAATTTACGTTATTTTATGTGTATTTGTTTGTATATTTTCATACAAATTTACATTATTTTATGTATATTTTGTATATGTATTTCAATACAAATTTGCATAATTTTATGTGTATTTTGGATATCTATTTTCAAAATTAATTTTATTTATTTTTGTGTATTTTTGTATATATTTTTATACAAATTTTAGTTATTTTATTTGTATTTTGTATATATATTTTCCTAAAAATATACATTCTTTTATTGGAATTTTGTTTGTTTATTTTGATACGAATTTATATTATTTTATGTGTATTTTGTATATATATTTTTGTACGTATTTAAATTATTTTATGTGTATTTTGTGTATACATAAATTATTTTTGTGTATTTTTGTATATAGTTTTATATAAATTTACGTTATTTTATGTGTATTTTGTATATCTATTTTCATACAAATTCACATTCTTCTATTGGTATTTTGTTTATTTATTTTGGTACGAGTTTACATTATTTTATGTGCATTTTGTATATATATTTTTATACGTATTTACATCATTTTATGTGTATTTTTTATATATATTTTTATAGAAATTTACGTTGTTTTATGTGTTTTCGTATACATATTTTAAAACAAATTTACATTATTTGATGTGTATTTTTCATATATACTTCAATAAAAATTTACCTTATTGTATGTGCATTTTGTATATTTATTTTAATACAAATTTGATTATTTGATGTGTTTTTATGTAAATATATTTTTATAAAAATATGCTTTTTTTATGGGTATTTTCCATCTTTATTTTCATACAAATCTACATTATTTTATTGATATTCTGTGTGTTTATTTTGATACGATTTTACATTATTCTATGTGTATTTTGTTTGTATTTTATTTTACATATTATATTATTTAATGTGCATTTTCTATATATATTTTATACAAATATATGTTACTTTATGTCTATTTGTTTATATATTTTCTTAAAAATTTTCATTATTTTATGTGTTTTTTCTATTTGTATTTCATTACTAATTTAACTATATTTATGTATATTTGTATATCTATTTCAATACAAATTTAAATTATTTTTTTGTATTTTTGTATATATTTTTATACAAATTATAGTTATTTTATATACATTCTTTTATTGATATTTAGTTTATTGAGTTTGAGACGAATTTACCTTATTTTAGGTGTATTTTGTATATATATTTTTATACGCACTTACTCATTTTATGTGTATTTTGTATATATATTTTCATAGAAATTTACTTTATTTTATGTGTTTTCGTATATATATTTTAATAGAAATCTACATTATTTGATGTGTTTTTTGCATATCTATTTCAATACAAATTTACCTTATTGTACTTGCATTTTGTATATTTATTTTAATACAAATTCAATTATTTTGTGTGTATTTTTGTATATATATTTTTATACAAATATGCGATATTTTATGGGTATTTTGCATCTTTATTTTCATTGAAATTTACATTATTTTATTGATATTCTGCTCATTTATTTTGATACGATTTTACATTATTCTATGTGTATTTGTATAAACTTTTTATACATTTTTCCATTATTTAATGTGTATTTTGTATATATATTTTATACAAATTTACATAATTTTATGTGTATTTGTTTATATATTTTGACACAAATTTACAATATTTTATGGGTATTTTGTATATATATTTCAAAAGAAATTTCCCTAGTTTTATATGTCTTTTGTATATCTATTTTCACACAAATTCAAATTATTTTTGGGTATTTTTGTATATATTTTAAAACAAATTTTAGTTATGTTATGCGTATTTTGTAAATTTATTTTCATTCAAATATATATTATTTTATATGTATTTTGTTGATTTATTTTGATACGCATTTACATTATTTAATGTTTATTTTGAATATATATTTTTATACAAATTCATATTATTTTATGTGTATTTGAATATATATTTTCATACAAACTGACATTATTTTATGTGTATTTTGTACATATATGTCGTTACAGGTTTTCTTTATTTTATGTTTATTTTGTATATTTATTTCATTCAATTTTAAATTATTTCATGTGTATATTTGTGTTTGTATTTAGGTTATTTTATGTGTATTTTCTATATATATTTTCATCCATAATTACATTAATTTTTTGGTATTTTGTTAATTTTATTCGATACGAATTTAGATTATTTCATAGGTATTTTGTATAAATAATTTTATACGCATTTACATTATTTTATCTTTATTTTACGTGCATTTTTATACATATATTATTATAGAAATTTGCGTTATTTTATGTGTATTTTGTATATGTTTTCTCATACAAATTAACATTAATTTATTGGTATTTCGTTTTTTTCTTTTGATACGAATTACATTATTATATGTGTATTTTGTACATATTTTTTATACGTATTTAAAGTATTTAATGAGTATTTTGTTTATATATTCTTTAAAAAAATTACGTTATTTTATGTGTATTTGTATAAATATATTGATACAAATTTAAATTATTTTAAATATTTTGTATATATATTAAATTCAAATTTAGCTTATTTTATGTATATTTTGTATATCTATCTTCATACAAATTTAATTATTTTTGTGAATTTTTCTATATAGTTTTATACAAATTTACGTTATTTTATGTGTATTTTGTATATTTATATTTATACAAATACACATTCTTTTATTGGTATTTTGTTTATTTATTTTGATTCGAATTTACATTATTTTATGTGTATTTTGTATATATTTATTTTATACGTATTTACTTAATATTATGTGTATTTTGCATATATATTTTTATAGAAATCTACGTTATTTTATGTGTAATCGTATATATATTTTGAAACAAATTTACATTGTTTTATATGTATTTTTGCATATATCTTTCAATATAAATTTACCTTATTGTAAGTGCATTTTGCATATTTATTTCAATACAAATTTAAATATTTTATGTGTATTTTGGTATATGTATTTTTATAAAAAAAAAATGCGCTATTTTATGGGAATTTTGTATCTTTATTTTCATACAAATTTACATTATTTTATTAATATTCTGTGTATTTATTTTGATACGATTTTACATTATTCTATTTGTTTTTTGTATATATTTTTTTAATATATATTTACATTATTTAATGTGTATCTTGCATGTATATTTTATACAAATTTACGTTATTTTATGTGTATTTGTTTATATATTTTCATACAAATTTACATTATTTGATATATATTTTGTATATGTATTTCAATACAAATTTGCTTAATTTTATGTGTATTTTGTATATCTATTTTCAAACAAATTTAATTTATTTTTGTGTATTTTTGTATATATTTTTATACAAATTTTATTTGTTTTATTTGTATTTTTGTATATTTATATATATCTATATATATATATATATATATATATATATATATATATATATATATATATATATATATATATATATATATATATATATATATATATATATATATATATATATATATATATATATATATATATATATATATATATATATATATATATATATATATATTTTTTTTCCATCAAATATACATTCTTATTAAAATTTTGTTTATTTATTTTGATACAATTTACATTATTTTATGTGTATTTTGTATATATTTTTCTACGTATTTAAATTATTTTATGTGTATTTTGTATATACATTTTCATAAAAATTTACGATATTTTATTGTGTGTATTCGTACATATTTTGATACAAATTTTATACAAATTCATGTTATTTTATGTGTATTTGTATATATATTTTCATTCAAATTTATATTATTTTATGTGTTTTTTTACATATATTTCATTACAAATTTACATTATTTTATGTTTATTTGGTATATTTATTTCATTCAATTTTAAATTATTTTATGAGTATATTTGTATTTGTAATTAGGTTATTTTATGTGTATTTTCAATATATATTTTCATCGAAAATTACATTATTTTATTGGTATTTTCTTAATTTAATTCGATACGAGTTTAGATTATTTCATAGGTATTTTATATACATATTTTTATACTCATTTACATTATCTGATGTGTGTTTTGTATATATATTTTTATGCAAATTTATTTTATGTGCATTTTTGTACATATATTTTTATAGAAATTTGCGTTATTTTATGTGTATTTTGAATATGTTTTCTCATACAAATCTACATTATTTTATTGGTATTTTACTTATTTATTTTCATACGAATTACATGATTATATGTGTATTTTGTGCATATTTTTTTATACGTATTTACAATATTTAATGTGTATTTTGTTTATATATTTTTATACAAATTTACGTTATTATATGTGCATATGTATAAATATTTTGATAAAAATTTACTTTATTTATATATTTTGTATATATATTTCAATTCAAATTTAGCTTATTTTGTGTGTATTTTGTATATCTATTTTCATACAAATGTAATTACCTCTGTGTATTTTGTATATAGTTTTATATAAATTTACATTATTTTATGTGTATTTTGTATTTTTATATTTATACTAATACACATTCTTTTATTGGTATTTTGTTTATTTATTTTGATACGAATTTACATTATTTTATGTGAATTTTGTATACATTTATTTATACGTATTTACTTCATTTTATGTGTATTTTGTATATATATTTCTATAGAAATCTATGTTATTTTATGTGTATTCGTAATATATTTTGAAACAAATTTACGTTGTTATATATTTATTTTGCATATCTATTTCAATACAAATTTACCTTATTGTATGTGCATTTTGTATATTTATTTTAATACAAATTCAAATATTTTATGTGTATTTTGGAATATATAACTTAATAAAAAATGTGTTATATTATAGGTATTTTGCATCTTAATTTTCACACAAATTTACATTATTTTATTAATATTCTGTGTATATATTTTGATACGATTTTACATTCTTCTATTTCTGATTTGTATATCCTTTTCTACACATATTTACATTATTTAATGTGTATTTTGTATATATTTTATACAAATTTACGTTATTTTAAGTGTATTTGTTTATATATTTTCATACAAATTTAAATTATTTTTCTGTATTTTTGTATATAGTTTTATACAAATTTAGGTTATTTTATGTGTATTTTGTATATCTATTTTCATACAAATACACATTCTTTTATAAATATTTCGTTTATTTATTTTGACGCGAATTTACATTATTTAATGTATGTTTTGTATATATATTTTTATACGTATTTACATCATTTCATGTGTATTTTGTGTATATATTTCTATAGAAATCTACGTTATTTTATGTGTATTCATATATATATTTTGAAACAAATTTACACTGTTATATGTGTATTTTGCATATTTTTTCAATACAAATTTACCTTATTGTATGTGCATTTTGTATGTTAATTTTAATACAAATTTTATTATTCTATGTGTATATTTATATATGTATTTTTATAAAAATATGCTTTATTTTATGAGTATTTTGCATCTTTATTTTCATACAAATTTACATTATTTTATCGATATTCTGTGTATTTATTTTAATTCGATTTTACGTTATTCTATGTGTAATTTTTATATAAATTTTATACAAATATACGTTACTTTATGTGTATTTGTTTTCATTTCATACAAATTTACATTATTTTATGTGTATTTTGTACACGTATTTAAATACAAATTTAACTAATCATATGTGTATTTTATATATCTATTTTCATACAAATTGAAATTATTTTTTTGTATTTTTGTATATATTTTTATGTAAATTTTCGTTATTTTATGTGTATTTTGTATATTTATTTTCCAACAAAGATACGTTCTTTTATCGGAATTTTGTTTATTTATTTGCATACGAATTTACATTATTTGAGGTATATTTGGTATATATATTTTCATACTTACTTACATCATATTATATGTATTTTGCATGTATATTTTCATAGAAATTTACTCTATTAAATGAGTATTCGTATATATTTTGATACAAATTTACATTATTGATGTGCATTTTTGCATATCTATTTCAATACAAATTTACTTAATTGGATGTGCATTTTGTATATTTATTTTAATACAAATTTAACTATTTTGTATGTTTTTGTATATATATATATATATATATATATATATATATATATATATATATATATATATATATATATATATATATATATATATATATATATATATATATATATATATATATATATATATATATATATATATATATATATATAAATATATATACGTTATTATATGGGTATTTTGCATCTTTATTCTTATACAAATTTACATTATTTTAATGATATTATGTTTCTTTATTTTTATACGATTTTACATTATTCTATGTGTGTTTTGTGTATATATTTTTATACATATTCAAAATATTTAATGTATATTTTGTATATATATATATATATATATATATATATATATATATATATATATATATATATATATATATATATATATATATATATATATATATATATATATATATATATATATATATATATATATTATCCAAATTTACGTTATTTTATGTGTTTTGTTTTTATATTTTCATACAAATTTACATTATTTTATGTGTGTTTTGTATATGTATTTCAATACAAATTTGCCTAATTTTATGTGTATTTTGCATATTTATTTTCAAACAAATTTAAATTTTTTGGTGTATTTTTGTATATATTTTTATACAAATTTTAGTTAATTTATTTGTATTTTGTATATATATTTTTTTACAAATATACATTCTTTTATTGGAATTTTGTTTATTTATTTTGATACGAATTTACATTATTTTATGAGTATTTTGTAAATATATTTTTCTACGTATTTACATTATTTTATGTGTATTTTGTATAGGTATTTTCATAAAAATTTACGTTATTTTATTGTGTGTATTCGTATATAATTTTATACAAATTTTAAACAAATTCATGTTATTTTATGTGTATTTGTATATATATTTTCATACAATTTTTTTATGTGCATTTTTACATATATTTCATCACAAATTTACCTTATTTCATGTTTATTTCGTATATTTATTTCATTCAATTTTAAATTATTTTATGTGTATATTTGTATTTGTATTTAGGTTATTTTTTGTGTATTTTCTATATATATTTTCATCCAAAATTACATTATTTTATTGGTATTTTGATCATTTAATTCGATACGAATTTAGATTATTTCATAGGTATTATGAATTCATATTTTTATACGCATGTACATTATTTAATGTGTGTTTTTTATATTTATTTTTATGCAAATTTACTGTATTTTATGTTCATTTTTGTTCATATATTTTTATTGAAATTAGCTTTATTTTATGTGTATTTTGTATTTTTTCTCATACAAATTTATATAATTTTATTAATATTTTGTTTATTTATTTTGATACGAATTACATAATTATTTATATATTTTGTACATATTTATTATACGTATTTACATTATTTAAAGTGTATTCTGTTTATATATTTCTATTCAAATTTATGTTATTATAGGTGTATTTGAATAAATATTTTGATACAGTTTTACATTATTTTATGTATTTTGTATATTTATTTCAATTTAAATTTAGCTTATTTTATGTGTCTTTTGTATATCTATTTTCATACAAATTTAATTATTTTTGTTTATTTTTGTATATAGTTTTACACAATTTTACGTTATTTTGTGTGTATTTTGTATATTTATATTTATACAAATACACATTCTTTTATTGGTATTTTGTTTATTTAATTTGATACGAGTTTACATTATTTTATGTATTTTTTATACATTTTCTCATACGTATTTACTTCATTTAATGTATTTTGTATATATATATATATATATATATATATATATATATATATATATATATATATATATATATATATATATATATATATATATATATATTTATAGAAATCTACGTTATTTTATGTGTATTCGTAAATATATATTTTGAAACAAATTTACATTGTTTTATATGTATTTTGCATATCTGTTTCAATACAAATTTATCTTATTGTATGTACTTTTTGTATATTTATTGTATTACAAATTTAAATATTCTATGTGTATTTTGGTATATATATTTTATAAAAATGTGTTATTTTATAGTATTTTGCATCTCTATTTTCATTTAAATTTACATTATTTTATTAATAGTCTATATATTTATTGAGATACTAGTTCACTCTCATCTCTTTGTGTTGTCTATCTGTTTTTTAAATAATATTTACAATATTTTATGTTTTATATATATATATATATATATATATATATATATATATATATATATATATATATATATATATATATATATATATATATATATATATATATATATATATATATATATATATATATATATATTATAAATTTACGTTATTTTAGGTGTATTTGTTAATATATTTTCATTCAAATTTACATTATTTTATGTGTATTTTGTATATGTATTCTAATACAAATTTACCTAATTTTATGTGTATTTTGTATATTTATTTTCATACAAATTTAAATTATTTATGTGTATTTTTGTATAGGGTATTATACAAATTTACAATATTTTATTTGTATTTTGTATATCTATTTTCATACAAATACACATTCTTTTATTGATATTTTGTTTATTTATTTTGACACGAATTTACATTATTTAATGTGTATTGTGTATATATATTTTTATACGTATTTACGTAATTTCATGTGTATTTTGTATATATATTTCTATAGAAATCTACGTTATTTAATGTGTATTCGTATATATATTTTGAAACAAATATACCTTGTTTTATGTGTATTTTGCATATTCTTTCAATACAAATTTACCTTATTGAATATGCATTTTGTATATTACTTTTGATACAAATTTAATTATTCTATGTTTATTTTCGTATATGTATATTTATAATAATATGCTTTATTTTATGGATATTTTGCATCTTCATTTTCATACAAATTTACATTATTTTATTGATATTCTGTTGATTTATTTTCATACGATTTTACATTATTCTATGTATATTTTGTATATATATTTTATACAAATGTACGTTATTTTATGTGAATTTGTTTTCATTTCATACAAATTTACATTATTTTATGCATTTTGTACATGTATTTAAATATAAATTTAACTAATTATATGTGTATTTTGTATATCTATTCTCATTCAAATTGAAATTAATGTTGTGTATTTTGTATATATTTTATACAAATTTTCGTAAATTTATGTATATTTTGGATATTTATTTTCCTACAAATCAGAATTTTGTTTATTTATTTTGATACGAATTTACATTATTTTAGGTGTATTTGATATATATATATATATATATATATATATATATATATATATATATATATATATATATATATATATATATATATATATATATATATATATATATATATATATATATATATATATATATATATATATATATATATATATATATACATAATTTTATATATTTTGAATATATATTTTCATATATTTTTATAGAAATCTACATTATTTTTATGTGTATTCGTAAATATATATTTTGATACAAGTTTACATTATTTATGTATTTTGCATATCTATTTCAATACAAATTTTGTTTATTGTATGTTCCTTATGTATATTTATTTTAATACAAATTTGATTATTTTATGTGTATTTTTGTATATATGATTTTAAACAACTATTCGTTATTATATATGTATTTTTCTTCTTTATATTCATAAAAATATATTATATTTAAATTATTGATATTCTGTTTATTTATTTTGATACGATTTTACATTATTCTATGTATTTTGTATATATTTTTATACATATTTACATTATTTAATGTATATTTCGTATATAATTTTTATGGAAATTTACGTTATTTTATGTGTATTTGTTTATATATTTTCATACAAATTTACATTATTTTGTGTATTTTGTATATTTATTTTGATACAAATTTGCCTTATTTTATGTGCATTTTGCATATCTATTTTCAAACAAATTTAAATTATTTTTGTGTATTTTTTGTATATATTTTTATATAAATTTTAGTTATTTTATTTGTATTTTGTTTATATATTTTTATGTGTATTTTGCATATCTATTTCAATACAAATTTACCTTATTGTATGTGTATTTTGTATATTTATTTTAATACAAGTTTAACTATTTTATGTGTATTTTTGTATATATATATTTTTTAAATGAGTTATTTTATGGGTATTTTGCATCTTTATTTTTATAATTTTTTACATTACGTACATATTTTTTATACGTATTCACATTATTTAATGTGTATTTTGTTTATATATTTTGAAAGAAATTTACATTGTTTTATATGTATTTTGCATATCTATTTCAATACAAATTTACCTTATTGTATGTGCATTTTGTATATTTATTGTAATACAAATTTACATATTTTATGTGTATTTTGGTATTATATATTTTTATAAAAAATGTGTTAACTTATGGTTTTTATTTTCATACAAATTTAAACTGTTTATGTGTATTTTTGTATAGAGTTTTATACAAATTTACAATATTTTATGTATATTTTGTAAATCTATTTTCATACAAATTTACATTATTTTATAAATATTCTGTGTATTTATTTTGATACGATTTTACGTTATTCTATTTGTGTTTTGTATATATATTTTTTTATACATATTTGCATTATTTAATGAGTATTTTGCATATATTTCTTACAAATTTACGTTAATTTAAGTGAATTTGTTTATATATTTTCATTCAAATTTACATTATTTTATGTGTATTTTGTATATGTATTTCAAAACAAATTTACTTAATTTTATGTGTATTTTGTATATTTATTTTCATACAAATTGAAATTATTTTTGTGTATTTTTCTATATAGTTTTATACAAATTTTAGTTATTTTATATGTGTTTTGTATATGTATTTTCATACAAATGCACAATCTTTTATTGATATTTTGTTTATTTATTTTGACACGAACTTACATTATTTAATGTGTATTTTGTGTATATATTTTTATACGTATTTACATCATTTCATATGTATTTTGTATATATATATTGCTTTAGAAGTCTACGTTAATTTATGTTTATTCGTCTATATATTTTGAAACAAATTTACATTATTTTATGTGTATTTTGTATATATATCTCATTACAAATTTGCCTTATTTTATGTTTATTTTTATATTTATTTTCATTCAAATTCAAATTATTTTATGTGTATATATTTATTTGTATTTACGTTATTTTATGTGTATTTTCTATATATATTTTCATTCAAAATTACATTATTGTATCGGTATTTTGTTCATTTATTTCGATACGAGTTTAGATTATTTCATGTGTATTTTCTATACATATTTTTATACGCATTTACATTATTTAATGTGTGTTTTGTATATATATTTTTTATACAATTTTACTTCATTTTATGTGCATTTGTGTTTTTTTATACAAATTTACATTATTTTAAGTGTATTCTGTACTTTTTTGCTACAAATTAGCCTTATTTTATGAGTATTTTGTTTATTTATTTTCATATAAATTTAATGAATTTGATGTGCGTTTTTGTACATATATTTTTGTAGAAATTTGCGTTATTTTATGTGTATTTTGTATATATTTTTTTTATACAAGTTTACATTTTTTTATTATTATTATGCTTATGTATTTTGATACGAATTTTCATTATTATATGTGTATTTTGTATATATTTTGTATACGTATTTTCATTATTTAATGTGTATTTTGTTAATATATTTTAAAATAAATTTACGTTATTTTATGCGTATTTGTTTAATTATTTTGATACAAATATACATTATTTTATGTATTTTTTACATATATTTCAATACAAATTTATATTATTTTATATATATTTTGTATATCTATTTTCATACAAATTTAAATTACTTTTGTGTATTTTTGTATATAGTTTTATACAAATTTACGTTATTTAATGTGTATTTTGTATATTTATTTTCATACAAATTCACATTCTTCTTTTGCAATTTTGTTTATTTATTTTGGTACGAATTTACATTATTTATGTGTATTTTCTATATATATATATATATATATATATATATATATATATATATATATATATATATATATATATATATATATATATATATATATATATATATATATATATATATATATATATATATATATATATATATATATATATATATATATATATATATATATATATTTCTATACGTATTTACATCATTTTATGTGTATTTTGTATATATATTTTTATAGAAGTTAACGTTTTTTTTATGTTTATTCGTATATATATTTTGCAACAAATTTACATTGTTTGATGTTTGTTTTGCATATCTATTTCAATACAAATTTACCATATTGTATGTGTATTTTGTACATTTATTTTAATACAAATTTAATTATGTGATGTGTATTTTTGTATATATATTTTTATATAAATATGCTTTTTTTATGGGTATTTTGCATCTTTATTTTCAAACAATTTTACATTATTTGATTGATATTCTGTGTATTTATTTTGATACGATTTTACATTGTTCTTTGTGTATTGTGTATATAATTCATTTTACATATTTACTTTATTTAATGTGCATTTTCTATATATATTCTATACATATATACGTTACTTTATGTCTATTTGTTTATATATTTTCATACAAATTTACATTATTTTAAGTGTATTTTATATTATGTATTTCAATAAAAATTCATCTAAATTTATATGTATTTTGTATGTCTATTTTCATACAAATTGAAATTATTTTTGTGTATTTTTGTATGTATTTTTATACAAATGTTAGTTATTTTATATATTATTTTGTATATTTATTTTCCTACATATATACATTCTTTTATTGAAATTTAGTTTATTGGATTTGATACGAATTTACATTATTTTAGGTGTTTTTTGTATATATATTTTTATTCGTATTTACATCATTTTATGTGTATATTTTATATATATTTTCATAGAAATTTACGTTATTTTATGTGTTTTCGTATACATATTTTAATATAAATTTCCATTATTTGATGTGTATTTTGCATATATATTTCAATACAAATTTATCTTATTGTATGTGCATTTTCTATATTTATTTTAATACAAATTTAATTATTTTATGTGTATTTTTGTATATATATTTTTACACATATATGCGTTATTTTATGGGTATTTTGCATCTATATTTTCATAGAAATTTATTTTATTTTATTGATATTCTCTTCATTTATTTTTATACGATTTTACATTATTCTATTCGTATTTTGTATATATATTTTTATACACTTTTCCATTATTTAATGTGTATTTTGTATATATATTTTATTGATATTTATGTTATTTTTTGTGTATTTGTTGATATATTTTGACACATATTTACAATATTTTATGGGTATTTTGTATATATATATATATATATATATATATATATATATATATATATATATGTATCTATATATATATATATATATATATATATATATATATATATATATATATATATATATATATATATATATATATATATATATATATATATATATATATATATATATATATATATATATATATATATATATATATATATATATAAATATAAATTTACCTAATTTTATATGTATTTTGTATATCTATTTTCATATAAATTCAAATTATTTCTGGGTATTTTTGTATATATTTTAATACAAATTTTACTTACGTTATGTGTATTTTGTAAATTTATTTTCATTCAAATATATATTATTTTATTTGTATTTTGTTGATTCATTTTGATACGAATTTACATTATTTTATATGTACTTTGTATATATATTTTTTACGCATTTACATCATTTAATGTTTATTTTCAATATATATTTTTATACAAACTCATGATATTTTATGTGTATTTGTATATATATTTTCATACAAATTTACATTATTTTATGTATATTTTGTACATATATTTCATTAGAAATTTACCTTATTTTATGTTTATTTTGTATATTAATTTCAATTAATTTTAAATTATTTTATGTGTATATATGTATTTGTATTTAGTTTTTTATGTGTATTTTCTATATATATTTTCATCCAAAATTACAATATTTTATTGGTATTTTCTTAATTTAATTCGATACGAATTTAGTTTATTTAATAAGTATTTTGTATACATATTTTTATACGCATTTACATTATTTAATGTGTGTTTTGTATATATATTTTTATGCAAATTTACTTTATTTTATGTGCATTTTTGTACATATATTTTTAAAGAAATTTGCGTTATTTTATATGTATTTTGTATATGTTTTCTCATACAAATTTACATTATTTTATTGGTATTTTATTTATTTATTTGGATACGAATTATATTATTATATATTTATTTTGTACTTATTTTTTATACGTATTTACATTATTTAACTAGTATTTTGTTTATATATATTTTTTTTAAATTTACGTTATTATATGTGTATTTATCTAAATATTTTGATACAAATTTATATTATTTTATGTTTTTTGTATATGTATTTCAATTCAAATTTAACTTTTTTTATGTGGATTTTGTGTATCTATTTTAATACAAATTTAATTACTTTTGTGTATTTTTGTATATAGTTTTATACAAATTTACGTTATTTTATATGTATTTTATATATTTATATTTATACACATACACATTCTTTTATTGGTATTTTGTTTATTTATTTTGATTCGAATTTACATTGTTTTGTGTGTTTTCTATACATCTTTTAATACGTATTTATTTCATTTTATGTGTATTTTGTATATATATTTTTATAGAAATCTACTTTATTTTATGTATATTCGTATATATATTTTGAAAAAAATTTACATTGTTTTATATGTATTTTGCATATCTATTTCAATACAAATTTACCTTATTGTATGTGTATTTTGAATATTTATTTTTATAGAAATTCAAATATTTTATGTGTATTTTGGTATATATATTTTTAATAAAAAAGTGCGTTATTTTATGGGTATTTTGAATCTTAATTTATATTCAAATTTACATTATTTTATTAACATTCTGTGTATTTATTTTGATACAATTTTTCATTATTCTATTTGTGTTTTGTATATATTTTTTTATACATATTTACATTATTTCATGTGTGTTTTGTATATATGAATTATTCAAATTTACGCTATTTTAGGTTTATTTGTTTATATATTTTCATTCAAATTTAAATATTATTTTTTGTGTATTTTGTATATGTATTTCAATACAAATTTACCTAATTTTAAGTGTATTTTGTATATATATTTTCATACAAATTTAAATTATTTTTGTTTATTTTTTGTATATAGTTTTATTCAAATTTAGGTTATTTTATGTGTATTTTGTATATTTATCTTCATACAAATACACATTCTTTTATTAATATTTTGTTTATTCATTTTGACACGAACTTACGTTATTTAATGTGTATTTTGTATATATATATATATATATATATATATATATATATATATATATATATATATATATATATATATATATATATCTATATATATATATATATATATATATATATATATATATATATATATATATATATATATATATATATATATATATATATATATATATATATATATATATATATATATATATATATATATATATATATATATATATATATATATATATATATATATATATATATATATATATATATATATATATATATATATATATATGTGTATTCGTATATATGTATATTCAAACAAATTTACATTGATTTATGTGTATTTTGCATATTTTTTCAATACAAATTTACCTCATTATATGTCCATTTTGTATATTAATTTTAATACAAATTTAATTATTCTATGTGTAATTTTTTAAATATATTTTTCAAAAAATATGCTTTATTTTATGGGTATTTTGCATCTTTATTTTCATACAAATCTACATTATTTTTTTTGATATTCTGTGTATTTATTTTCATACGATTGTACATTATTCTATATGCATTTTGTATATATATTTTATACAAATGGAAGTTATTTTATGTGTATTTGTTTTTATTTCATACAAATTTACATTATTTTATGTGTATTTTTTACATGTATTTAAATACAAATTTAACTAACTATATGTATCAAATACGTAAAAAAAAATGTATTCAAAATACACATAAAATAATGTAAACTCGTATCAAAATAAATAAAGAAAATAATAATAAAAGAATGTGTATTTGTATAAATATAAACATACAAAATACACATAAAATAGCGTAAATTTATATAAAACTATATACAAAAATTAACAAAAGTAATTAAATTTGTATGAAAATAGATATACAAAATACACATAAAATGAGCTAAATTTGAATTGAAATGTAAATACAAAATACATAAAATAATGTAAATTTGTATCAAAATATTTATACAAATACATATAATAACGTAAATTTGTTTAAAAATATATAAACAAAATACACATTAAGTAATGTAAATACGTATAAAAAATATGTACAAAATACATAGATAATCATGTAATTCGTATTAAAATAAATAAACAAAATACTAATAAAATAATGTAAATTTGTATGAGAAAACATATACAAATACACGTAAAATAACGCAAATTTCTATAGAAATATATTTACAAAAATGCACATAAAATACAGTAAATTTGCATAAAAAAAATGTATACAAAACACACATTAAATAATGTAAATGCGTATAAAAATATGTATACAAAATACCTATGAAATAATTTAAATTCGTATCGAATTAAGTTAACAAATTAAGAAATAAAATAATGTATTTTTGGATGAAAATATATATAGAAAATGCACATAAAATAACCAAAATACAAATACAAATATTCACATAAAATAATTTAAAATTGAATGAAATAAATATACAAAATAAACATAAAATAGGGTAAATTTGTAATGAAACATATATACAAAATACACATAAAATAATGTAAATTTGTATGAAAATATATATACAAATATACATAAAATAACATGAATTTGTATAAAATTTGTATCAAATTATATACGAATACACACAATAAAATAACGTAAATTTTTATGTAAATATATATACAAAATACTCATAAAATAATGTAAACACGTAGAAAAACATATATACAAACTACACATAAAATAATGTAAATTGCATCAAAATAAATCAACAAAATTCAATAAAAGAATGTACATTTGCACGAAAATATATATACAAAATACAAATAAAATAATTAAAATTTGTATAAAACATATACAAAATACACAAATTTTTGTTTAATTTGTTTGAAAATAGATATGAAAAATACACATAAAATTAGGCATATTTGTATTAAAATACATATACAAAACACAAAAAATAAAGTAAATTTGTATGAAAATATATAAACAAATAAAAATAAAATAACATAAATTTGGATAAAATATATATACAAAATATACATTAAATAACTTAAATATGTATAAAAATATATATACAAAATACACATAGAATAATGTAAAATCATATCAACATAAATGAAGAGAATATCAATAAAATAATGTAAATTTGTATGGAAAAAAAGATGCAAAATACCCATATAATAACACATATTTGTATAAAAATATATATACAAAATACAAATTAACATAATTAAATTTATATTAAAATAAATACACAAAATGCAAATACAATAAAGTAAACTTGTATTGAAATAGATATGCAAAATACACATCAAAAATGTAAATTTGTACCAAAATATATATACGAATACTCATAAAATAGAGTAAATTTCTATGAAAATATACATACAAAATACATATAAAATGATGTGAATAAGTATAAAAATATATATATACCAAATATACCTCAAATAATGTAAATTCGTATCAAAAATAATAAACAAAATTCCGATAAAAGAACGTATATTTGTAAGAAAATAAGTGTACAAAATACACAGAAAATAACGAAAATTTATATAAAAATATATACAAAAATACAGAAAAATAATTTCAATTTTTATGAAAATAGATAAACAAAATACACATATAATTAGTTAAATTTGCATTTAAATACATGAACAAAATACACATAAAATAATGTAAATTTGTATGAAATGAAAACTAATACACTTAAAGTAACGTACATTTGTATAAAATATATACACAAAATGCACATAGAGTAATGTAAAATCGAATCAAAATAAATACACAGAATATCAATAAAATAATATAAATTTGTATGAAAATAAAGATGCAAAATACCCATAAAATAAAGCATTTTTTTTTAAATACGTACCCAAAAATACACATAGAATAATTTGTATTAAAATTAATATACAAAATGCACATACAATAAGGTAAATTTGTATTGAAAAAATATGCAAAATACACATAAAACAGTGTAAATTTATTTCAAAATATATATACGAATACACATAAAATAACGTTGATTTCTATAGAAATGTATATACAAAATACACATGAAATGATATAAACATGTATAAAAATATAGATACAAAATTCACATTGAATAATGTAAATTCGCGTCAAAATAACTGAACAAAATATCAATAAAAGAATGTATATTTATATGAAAATAGATATACAAAATACACATAAAATAACCTAGATTCGTATAAAACTATGTACAAAAAATACACAAAAAATATTTTAAATTTGTATGAAAATAAATATACAAAAAACACATAAAATTAGGTAAATTTGTATTGAAATACATATACAAAATACTCTTAAAATAATGTAAATTTAATTGAAAATATATAAACAAATACACTTAAGATAACGTAAATTTGTATAAAATATATATACAAAATACACATTAAATAATGTAAATATATATAAAAATATATTTACAAAGCACGAATAGAATAATGGAAAATCTTATCAAAATAAATACACAGAATATTAATAAAATAATGTAAATTTGTATGAAAATTAAAATGCAAAATAACCATAAAATAACGCATTTTTTATTAAAATATATTACCAAAATACACATAAAATATTTGCATTTGTATTAAAATAAATATACAATATGCACATACAATAAGATAAATTTGTACTGAAATAGATATGCAAAATACATATAAAACAATGTAAATTTGTTGAATACACATAAAATAACGTAGATTACTATAAAAATATATATACAAAATACACATAAAATGAAGTAAATATGTATAAAAAATGTATACAAAATACAAATAAAATAAAGTAAATTCGTAATAAGATAAATAAACAAAATACCAATAAAAGAATACAAAAATACACATAAAATAACATAAATTCATATAAAACTATATACAAAAATACAGAAAAGTAATTAAATTTGTATGAAAATAGAAATACAAAATACACATAAAATAAGCTAAATTTGAATTGAAATATATATACAAAATACATAAAATAATGTAAATTTGTATCAAAATATTTATACAAATACACATATAGTAACGTAAATTTGTATAAAAATATAAACAAAATACACATTAAAAATGTAAATACGTATAAAAAAAATATGTACAAAATACACATATAATCATGTAATTCATGCCAAAATATATAAACAAAATACCAATAAATTAATGTAAATTTGTATGAGAAAACATATACAAAATACACATAAAATAACGCAAATTTCTATAAAAAAAATATGTACAAAAATGCACGTAAAATAAAGTAAATTTGCATAAAAATATATATACAAAACACACATTAAATAATGTTATGAAAATATGTATACAAAATACCTATGAAATAATCTAAATTTGTATCCAATTAAATTAACAAAATACCAATTAAATAATGTAATTTTCGATGAAAATATATATAGAAAATACACATAAAATAACCTAAATACAAATACAAATATACACATAAAATAATTTTAAATTGAATGAAATAAATATACAAAATAAACATAAAAGAAGGTAAATTTGTAATGAAATATATACCAAAATACAAATAAGATAATATAAATTTGTATGAAAATATATATACATATACACATAAAATAACATGAATTTGTATAAAATTTGTATCAAAATATATAAGAATACATACAATAAAATAATGTTGATTTTTTTAAAAAACATATAAAAAATACACATAAAATAATGTGTATATATTTATTTGTATTTACGTTATTTTATGTGTATTTTCTATATATATTTTTAGTCAAAATTAAATTATTTTATCGGTATTTTGTTCATTTATTTCGATACGAGTTTAGATTATTTCATGTGTATTTTCTATACATATTCTTATACGCATTTTCATTATTTAATGTGTGTTTTGAATATATATTTTTTATACAATTTTACTTCATTTTATGTGCATTTGTGTTTTTTTTTATACAAATATACATTATTTTAATTGTATTCTGTACTTTTTTCCTACAAATTTGCCTTATTTTATGTGTATTTTGTTTATTTATTTTCATCAAATTTTTAATTATTTTAAGTGTATTTTTGTACATATATTTTTTATAGAAATTTGCGTTATTTTATGTGTATTTTGTACATATTTTTTCAAACAAATTTACATTTTTTGGGGGTATTTTGTTTATGTATTTTTATACGAATTTACATTATTATATGTGTATTTTGTTTATATTTTTTATACGTATTTTCATTATTTAATGTGTATTTTGTTTATATATTTTAAAACAAATTTACGTTATTTTATGCGTATTTGTTTAAATATTTTTATACAAATTTACATTATTTTATGTAATTTGTAAATAATCTTCAATACAAATTTAGTTTATTTTATGTATTTTTTGTTTATCTATTTTCATACAAATTTAAATTACTTCTGTGAATTTTTGTATATAGTTTTATACTAATTTACATTATTTTATATGTATTTTGTTTATTTATTATCACACAAATTCACATTATTCTATAGGTATTTTGTTTATTATTTTGGTACGAATTTACATTATTTTATGTGTATTTTTTTATATATTTTTTAGAAATTGACGTTTTTTTATATGTTTTCGTATATATATTTTGAAACAAATCTACATTGTCTTATGTGTGTTTTGCATATATATTTCAATACAAATTTACAATGTTGTATGTGCATCTTGTATATTTATTTTAATAAAAATTTTATTATTTGATGTGTTTTTGCATACATATTTTTATACAAATATGCTTTATTTTATGGGTATTTTGCATCTTTATTTTCATACAAATTTACATTATTTAATTGATACTCTGTGTATTTATTTTGATACGGTTTTACATTATTCTATGTGTATTTTGTATATATTTTATTTTACATATTTACATTATTTAAAGTGCATTTTCTATATATATTTTATACAAATATATTTTGTAAAAATTTTTGAAAATATTTAAAAAAAAATATATATAAAAAAATAACTAAATTTGTATTAAAATAAATATGCAAAATACACATACAATAAGGTAAATTTGTATTGAAATAGATATGCTAAATACACATAAAATAATGTAAATTTGTATCAAAATATATACGAATACACACAATAAAATAACATATTTTTTATGAAAATATATATACAAAATACACATAATATAATGTAAATACATAGAAAAGTATATATGCAAAATACACATAAAATAATGTAAATTCATATCAAAATGAATAAACAAAATTCCAATAAAAGAATGTATTTTTGTAGGAAAATATATATACAAAATACAAATAAAATAACTAAAGTTTGTATAAAAATATATACAAAAATACACAGAAATAATTTATTTTTTTTTTGAAAATAGATATGCAAAATACACATAAAACTATGCAAATTTGTATTTAAATACATATACAAAATACACATTAAATAATGTAAAATAGTATGAAAATATATAAACAAATACACAAAAAATAAAGTAAATTTGCATAAAATATATATACAAAATATACATTAAATAATGTAAATATATATAAAAATATATATACAAAATACACATAGAATAATGTAAAACCGTTTCAAAATAAATAAACAGAATATCAATAAAATAATATAAATTTGTATGAAAATGAAGATGCCAAATACCCGTATAATAACGTATATTTGTATAAAAAATATACAGGCAAAAATCACATAAGATAATTAAATTTGTATTAAAATAAATATACAAAATGCAAATACAATAAAGTAAATTTGTATTGAAATACATATATAAAATACACATCAATAATGTAAATTTGTATGAAAATATACATACAAAATACATATAAATGATGGAAATAAGTATAAGAATATAAATACCAAATACACCTAAAATAATGTAAATTCGTATCAAAATAAATACACAAAATTCCGATAAAAGAACGTATATTTGTAGGAAAATAAGAATACAAAATACACATAAAATAACGAAAATTTGTATAAAAATATATATAAAAATACACAAAAATAGTTTCAATTTCTATGAAAATTGATATACAAAATACACATATAATTAAATTTATTTGTATTTAAATACATGTACAAAACCCACATAAAATAATGTAAATTTGTATGGAATGAAAACAAATACTCATAAAATAACGTACAATTTCTTAAAATATATATACAAAATACACATAGAATAATGTAAAATCGTATCAAAATAAATACACAGAATATCAATAAAATAATGTAAATTTGTATGAAAATAAAGATGCAAAATACCCATAAAATAAAGCATATTTTTATAAAAATACATATACAAAAAAGGAAATAGAGTAATTAAATTTGTATTAAAATTAAAATACAAAATGCACATACAATAAGGTAAATTTGTATTGAGAAAAATATGCAAATTACACATAAAACAATGTAAATTTGTTTCAAAATATATATACGAATACACATAAAATAACCTAGATATCAAAAGAAACATATATACAAAATAAACATGAAATGATACGTATAAAAATATATATACAAAATACACATTAAATAATATAAATTCGCGTCAAAATAAATAAACAAAATATCAATAAAAGAATGTGTATTTGTACCAAAATAGATATACATAACATACATAAAATAACCAAAATTTGTATAAAACTATAAAAAAAATACACAAAAATAATTTCAATTTGTATGAAAATAAATATACAAAATGCACATAAAATTAGGAAAATCTGTATTGAATTACATATACAAAATACACATTAAATAATAAATAAATTTGAATGAAAATATATAAACAAATACACTTAAAAAAACGTATATTTGTAGAAAATATATATACAGAATACATATTAAATAATGTAAATATATATAAAAAAATATATATATATTTGCAAAACACAAATAGAATAATGTAAAATCGTATCAAAATAAATACACAGAATATTAATAAAATAATGTAAATTTGTATGAAAAATATGATGCAAAATACCCATAAAATAACGCTTTTTTTTTATTTATATACCAAAATACACATAAAATATTTGAATTTGTATTAAAATAAATATACAAAATGCACATACAATAACGTAAGTTTGTATTGAAATAGATATGCAAGATACATATAAAACAATATAAATTTGTTTCAAAATATATATACGAATACACATAAAATAACGTAGATTTCTATAATATATATATATATATATATATATATATATATATATATATATATATATATATATATATATATATATATATATATATATATATATATATATATATATATAAAAATACACATAAAATAAAGTAAATGCGTATAAAAAATGTATACAAAATACACATAAAATAATGTAAACTCGTATCAAAATAAATAAACAAAATACCAATAAAAGAATGTGTATTTCTATAAATATAAATATACAAAAGGCACATAAAATAACGTAAATTTGTAGAAACTTTATACAAAAATACAAAATAGTAATTAAATTTGTATGAAAATAGATATACAAAATACACATAAAATAAGCTAAATTTTAATTGAAATATATATATACAAAATACATAAAGAATTTTAAATTTGTATCAAAATTTTTATACAAACACACATATACTAACGTAAATTTCTATAAAAATATTTTAACAAAATACACATTTAATTATGTAAATACGTACAAAAAATATGTACAAAAAATACATATAATCATGTAATTCGTATGAAATTAAATAAACAAAATACCAATAAAATAATGTAAATTTGTAAGAGAAAACATATACAAAATACACATAAAATAACGCAAATTTCCATAAAAATATATGTATAAAAATGCTCATAAAATAAAGTAGTTTTGCATAAAAATATATATACAAAACACATATTAAATAATGTAAATGCGTATAAAAATATGTATATAAAATACCTATGAAATAATCTAAATTCGTTTCGATTTAAATTAACAAAATACCAATAAAATAATGTAATTTTGGATGAAAATATAAATAGAAAATACACATAAAATAACCTAAATACAAATACAAATACACACATAAAATAATTTAAAATTGATTGAAATAAATATACAAAATAAACATAAAATAAGGTAAATTTCTAATGAAATATATACAAAAATACACATAAAATAATATAAATTTGTATGAAAATATATATACACATACAATTACATGAATTTGTATATAATTTGTATCAAAATATATAAGAATACACACAATAAAATAACGTAAATTTTTATGAAAATATTTATACAAATTACACATAAAATAATGTAAATTAGAAAAAAGTAGAAAAATATATATACAAAATGCATATAAAATAATGATAATTCGTATCAAAATAAATAAACAAAATTCCAATAAAAGAATGTATATTTGTTGGAAAATATATATACAAAATACAAATAAAATAACCAAAATTTGTATAAAGATATATACAAAATTACACAAAAAATAATTTAAATTTGTTTGAAAATAGATATGCAAAATAGAAATAAAATTAGGCAAATTTGTATTGAAATACATATACAAAACACATAAAAAAATGTAAATTTGTATGAAAATATATAAAAAAATACACATTAAATAACGTAAATTTGGATAAAATATATATACAAAATATACATTAAATAGTTTAAATATGTATAAAAATATATATACAAAATACACATAGAAAAATGTAAAATCGTATCAAAATAAATAAACAGAATATCAATAAAATAATGTAAATTTGTATGAGAATAAAAATGCAAACTACAAATATAATAACGCAAATTTGTACAAAAAAAAAAAATATATATATATATATATATATATATATATATATATATATATATATATATATATATATATATATATATATATATATATATATATATATATATATATATATATATATATATATATATATATATATACAAAAATATATATCAAATAATTAAATTTTGTATTAAAATAAATATACAAAATACATATACAATAAAATGAATTTGTAATGAAATATATATGCAAAATACACATCAATAATGTAAATTTGTATCAAAATATAAATACGAATACTCATAAAATAGAGTAAATTTCTATGAAAATATACATACAAAATACATATAAAATGATGTAAATAAGTATAAAAATATATATACCAAATATACCTCAAATAATGTAATTTCGTATCAAAATAAATAAACAAAATTCCGATAAAAAAAACTTATATATGAATGAAAATAAATATACAAAATACACATAAAATAACGAAAATTTACATAAAAATATATACCAAAATACACAAAAATAATTTCAATTTGTATGAAAATAGATATACAAAATACACATATAATTAGCTAAATTTGTATTTAAATACATGTACAAAATACACATAAAATAATGTGAATTTCTATGAAATGAAAACAAATACACAGAAAGTAACGTACATTTCTAAAAAATATATATACAAAATACACTTAGAATAATGTAAAATCATTTCAAAATAAATAAACAGAATATCAATAAAATAATGTAAATTTGTATGAAAATAAAGATGCAAAATACCCATAAAATAAAGCAAATTTTTATAAAAATACATATACAAAAATACACATAGAATAATTAGATTTGTATTAAAATTAACGTACAAAATGCACATACAATAAGGCAAATTTGTATTGAAAAAATATGCAAAATACAATAAAACAGTGTAAATTTGTGTCAAAAAAAAAAAATATATATATATATATATATATATATATATATATATATATATATATATATATATATATATATATATATATATATATATATATATATATATATATATATATATATATATATATATATATATATCTATATATATATATATATATATATATATATATATATATATATATATATATATATATATATATATACGAATACACATAAAATAACGTAGATTTCTATAGAAATATATATACAAAATACACATGAAATGATGTAAATACGTATAAAAATATATATACAAAATACACTAATAATGTAAATTCGCGTCAAAATAAATAAACAAAATATCAATAAAAGAATGTGTATTTGTATGAAAATAGATATACAAAATACACATAAAATATCCTAAATTAGTATAAAACTATATACAAAAATACACAAAAATAATTTAAATTTGTATGAAAATAAATATACAAAATACACATAAAATAAGGTAAATTTGTATTGAAATACATATACAAAATACACTTGAAATAATGTAAAATTGAATGAAAATATATAAACAAATACGCTTAAAATAATGTAAATTTGTATGAAATATATATACAAAATACACATTAAATAATGTAAATATGTTTAAAAAATATATATACAAAACACAAATAAAATAATGTAAAATCGTATCAAAATATATACACACAATATTAATAAAATAATGTAAATTTGTATGAAAATTAAGATGTAAAATACCTATAAGATAAGGATTTTTTTTTATAAAATTATATATAACAAAATACACATAAAATATTTGAATTTGTATTAAAATAAATATAAAAAATGTACATACAATAAGGTAAATTTGTATTGAAATAGATATGCAAAATACATATAAAAAATTGTAAATTTGTTTCAAAATATATATACGAATACACATAAAATAACGTAGATTTCTATGAAAATACATACACAAATTACACATAAAATTAAGTAAATACGTATAAAAAAGGTATACAAAATATATTTAAAGTAAAGTAAATTCGTATAAATATAAATAAACAAAATACCAATAAAAGAATGTGTATTTGTATGAAAAATATACAAAATGCACATAAAATAACGTAAATTTATATAAAACTATATACAAAAATGCAGAGAAGTAATTAAATTTGTATGAAAATAGATATACAAAATACACACAAAACAAGCTAAATTTGAATTGAAATATATATAAAAAATACATAAAATAAAGTAAATTTGTATCAAAATATTTTTACAAATACACATATAATAACGTAAATTTCTTTAAAAATATATAAACAAAATACACATTAAATAATGTAAATACGTATTAAAAAAATATGTGCAAAATACTCATATTATCATCTAATTCGTATCAAAATAAATAAACAAAAAAACAATAAATTAATGTAAATTTGTATGAGAAAACATATACAAAATACACATAAAATAACGCAAATTTCTAAAAAAATATATGCACAAAAATGCACATAAAATAAATTTGCATAAAAAAATATATACAAAACACACATTAGATAATGTAAATGTGTGTAAAAATATATATACAAAATACCTATGAAATAATCTAAACTCGTATCGAACTAAATTAAGAAAACACCAATAAAATAATGTAATTTTGGATGAAAATGTATATAGAAAATACACATAAACTAAACTAAATACAAATACAAATATATACATGAAATTATTTAAAATTGAATGAAATAAATATACAAAATAAACATAAAATAAGGTAAATTTGTAATGAAATATATCTAGAAATACTCATAAAATAATATAAATTTGTATGAAAATATATATACAAATACACATCAAATAACATGAATTTGTATAAAATTTCAATCAAAATATATACGAATACATACAATAAAACAACGTAAATTTTATAGAAAATATATATACAAAATACACATAAAATAATGTAAATAAGTAGAAAAATATATATACAAAATACATATAAAATAATGTAAATTCGTGTCAAAATAAATAAACAAAATATCAATAAAAGAATGTGTATTTGTATGAAAATAGATATACAAAATACAAATAAAATAACTAAAATTTGTTTAAAAATAAATACAAAAATACACAAAAATAATTTAAATTTGTTTGAAAATAGATATGCAAAATACTCATAAAGTTAGGCAAATTTGTATTGAAATACATATACAAAATACACATAAAATAATGTAAATTTGAATGAAAATATATAAACAAATTCACATAAAATAACGTAAATTTGTATAAAATATATATACAAAATACATATTATATAATGTAAATATGTATAAAAAATATATACAAAACACATATAAAATAATGTTAAATCGTATCAAAATAAATAAACAGAATATTAATAAAATAATGTAAATTTGTATAAAAAAAGAAGCAAAATAACCATATAATAACGCTTTTTTAATATATATACAAAAATACACATAAAATAATCAAATTTTTATTAAAATACATGTACAAAATGCACATACAATAAAGTAAATTTGTATTGAAATAGATATGCAAAATACATATCAATAATGTAAATTTGTTTCAAAATATATATACGAATACATATAAATTAACGTAAATTTCTATAAAAATATATATACAAAATACATATAAAATGAAGTAAATAAGTTTAAAAATATATACAAAACACATAAAATAATGTAAATTCGTATCAAAATAAATAAACAAAATACCAATAAAAGAACGTGTATTTGTATAAATATAAATATACAAAATACACATAAAATAATGTAAATTTATATAAAATATATACAATTAAAAATTTAATTTGTATCAAAATAAATCAACAAAATACCTATAATAATGTAAATTTGTATTTAAAAACATGTATAAAATACTCATAAAATAATGTAAATTTGTATAAAAATATATGAAAACAAATGCACATAAAATAACGTACATTTGCATAAAATATATATACAAAAGACACATTAGATAATGTAAAATCGAATAAAAATAAATACACAGAATATCAATAAAATAATCTAAATTTGTATGACTTAAATTAAGAAAATACAAATATAATAAAGTATATTTTTATAAAATATATATAGAAAAAACACATAAAATAACATAAATACAAAAATAAATATATACACATCAAAATTTAAATTTGTATTGACATAAATATACAAAATAAACATATAAGATAAGGTGAATTTATAATGAAATATATGCAAAATACACATAAAACATGAATTTGTATGAAATTTGTATCAAAATATATACGAATACACAAAATAAAATAACGTAAATTTTTATGAAAAAGTATATACAAAATATACATAAAATAAATTAAACACGTAGAAAAATATATATATACAAAAAACACATAAAATAATGTAAATTCGTATCAAAATAAATAAACAAAATTCCAATAAAAGAATGTATATATGTAGGAAAATAAATATACAAAATACACAAAATAACTTAAATTTGTATAAAAATATATACAAAAATACACAAAAATAACCTAAATTTGTTTGAAAATTGCTATATAAAATACACATAAAATTAGATAAATTAGTATTGAAATACATATACAAAATACACATAAAATAATGTATATTTGTATGAAAATATATCAACAAATACACTTAAAATAACGTAAATTTGTATAAAATATATATGCAGGATACACATTAAATAATGTAAATATGTATAAAAAAATATATATAAAAAAAACAAATAGAATAATGTAAAATCGTATCAAAATAAATAAACAGAATATCAATAAAATAATGTAAATCTGTATGAAAATAAAGATGCAAAAGTACCATAAAATAACGCATTGTTTATTAAAATATATATACCAAAATACACAAAAAATATTTAAATTTGTATTGAAATAAATATACAAAATGCACATACAATAAAGTAAATTTGTATTGAAACAGATATGTAAAAATACATATAAAACAATGTAAATTTGTTCCAAAATATATATACGAATACACATAAAATAACGTAGATTTCTATAAAAATATATATACAAAATACACATAAAATTAAGTAAATACGTATAAAAAAATGCATACAAAATACACATAAAATAATGTAAATTCGAATCAAAACAAATAAACAAAATACCAATAAAAGAATGTGTATTTGTATAATATAAATAAAGAAAATACACATAAAATTACGTAAATTTGTATAAAACTATATAAAAATATACTAAAAATTATAAAATTTGTATGAAAATAGATATACAAAATACACATAAAATAAGCTAGATTTGAATTGAAATATATATACAAAATACATAAAATAATGTAAATTTGTATCAAAATATTTATACAAATACACATAAAATAACGTAAATTTGTAAAAAAATATATAAACAAAATACTCATTAAATACTTTAAATACGTATAAAAAAAAGTATACAATATACACATATAATAATGTAACTCGTCTCAAAATAGATAAGCAAAATACCAATAAATTAATGTAAATTTGTATGAAAATATATATAGAAAATACAAATATAATAACATATACACATCAAATATATATGTAAAATACACATAAAATTTGTATAAAAATATATACAAATACACAAAATAAAATAATGTAAATTTTTATGAAAAGTATATACAAAATACACATAAAATTAAATAAACACGTATAAAAATATGTATACAAAATACCTATGAAATAATCTAAATTCGTATCGAATTAAATTAACAAAATACCAATAAAATAATGTAATTTTGGATGAAAATATATATAGAAAATACACATAAAATAACCTAAATACAAATACAAATATACACATAAAATAATTTAAAATTGAATGAAATAAATATACAAAATAAACATAAAATAAGGTAAATTTGTAATGAAATATATGTACAAAATACACATAAAATAATGTCAATTTGTATGAAAATATATATACAAATACACATAAAATAACATGAATTTGTATAAAAATATATATTCAAAATAAACATTAAATAATGTAAATGCGTATAAAAATATATATACAAAGTACATATAAAATAATGTAAATTCGTATCAAAATAAATCAACAAAATACCAATAAAATAATATATATTTGAATGAAAATAAATTTACAAAATACACATAACATAACTAAAATTTGTTTTAAAATATATAAAAAAATACCCAGAAATAATTTGAATTTGTATGAAAATAGATTTCTTTTGAAATATATATACAAAATACCCATAAAATATTGTAAATTTGAGTCAAAATATATAAACAAATACACATAAAATAATGTAAATTTGTATAAAATATATATACAAAATACACATTAAATAATGTAGATTTCTATATATATATATATATTTACAAAATACACATAGAATAATGTAAATCGTATCAAAAATGATACAGAATATCAATAAAATAATGTAAATTCGAATGAAAATAAATGCAAAATAACCATAAAATAAAGGATATTTGTATAAAAATATATATACAAAAAATACACATCAAATAATTAAATTTGTAGTAAAATAAATATACAAAATGCACGTACAATAATGTAAATTTGTATTGAAATACATATACAAAATACACATCAAATAATATAGATTTGTATTAAAATATATATACGAAAACACTTAAAATAAAGTAAATTTCTATGAAAATATATATATATATATATATATAAAATACACATAAAATGATGTAAATACGTATAAAAATATATATACAAAATACACCTAAAATAAGGTAAATTCGTCTAAAATTCAATAAACTAAATTTGAATAAAAGAATGTATATATGTAGGAAAATAAATATACAGAATAGTATATAAAATATCTAAAATTTGTAAAAAAATATATACAAAAATACTCAAAAATAATTTCAATTTGTATGAAAATTGAAATTTTATGTGTATTTTGTATATTTATTTTCATTCAAATTTAAACTATTTTTGTTTATTTTCGTATATAGTTTTATTCAAATTTAGGTTATTTATATTTTGTATCTCATACAAATACACATTCTTTTACATATTTTGTTTATTTATTTTGACACGAACTTACATTATTTAATGTGTATTATATATATATACATATATATATATATATATATATATATATATATATATATATATATATATATATATATATATATATATATATATATATATATATATATATATATATATATATATATATATATATATATATATATATATATATATATATATATATATATATATATATATATATATATATATATATATATATATATATATATATATATATATATATATATATATATAGATATATATATATATATATATATATATATATATATATATATTTATATATATTTGTTTATATATTTTTTTCTATATATATATATATATATTTAAAATATATATATATATATATATATATTTTAAATATATATATACATTTTATTTTATATGTATTTGTATATATATTCAACAAATTTATTCTATTTTATGAGTATTAGAATATATATTTTTATACAAATTGACATTATTGATGTGTATTTTGCATATCTATTTCAATACAAATTTACTTTATTGTATGTGCATTTTGTATATTTATTTTAATACAAATTTAATTATTTTATATGTATTTTTGAATATATATATTTCTACAAATCTGCATTACTATATGGGTATTTTGCATCTTTATTTTCATACAAATTTACATTATTTTATTGATATTCTGTTTATTTTTTTTTATACGATTTTACATTGTTTTATGTGTATTTTGTATATATATTTTTATACATATTTAAATTATTTAATATATATTTTGTATATACATTTTATCGAAATTTACGTTATTTTATTGGTATTTTGTTTATTTATTTTGATACGAATTACATTATATGTGTGTGTATATATCTTTATACATATTTACATTATTTAAAGTGCATTTTGTTTAAATATTTTATACAAATTTACGTTATTATATGTATTTGTATAAATAGTTTGATGCAATTTACAAATTTTATATTTTATATATTGTATATATATATATATATATATATATATATATATATATATATATATATATATATATATATATATATATATATATATATATATATATATATATATATATATATATATATATATATATATATATTCAATTCAAATTTAGCTTATTTTAAGTCTATTTTGTATATCTATTTTCATACAAATTTAACTACATTTGTGTATTTTTGTATAATGATTTATACAAATTTACGTTATTTTATGTATATTTTGTATATTTTTATTTATACAAATACTCATTCTTTTATTGGTATTTTGTTTATCTATTTTGATACGTATTTACTTCCATATGTATTTTATATGTATTTTGTATATTTATTTTAATACAAATTTAAATATTTTATGTGTATATATATATATATATATATATATATATATATATATATATATATATATATATATATATATATATATATATATATAGATATATATATATATATATATATATATATATATATATATATATATTAAAAAAAAATGCGTTAATTTATGGGTAATTTGCATATTTATTTTCATACAAATTTACAATATTTTATTAATATTACGTGTATTTATCTTGATACGATTTTACACTATTCTATTTGTGTTTTGCATATATTTTTTTCATACATATTTACATTATTTAATATACGAATACACATAAAATAACGAAGATTTCTATAGAAATATATATACAAAATGCACTTGAGATGCTGTAAATACGTATAAAAATATATATACAAAATAGACATTAAATAATGTAAATTCGTGTCAAAATAAATAAACAAAATATCAATAAAAAAATGTGTATTTGTATGAAAATACATATACAAAATACACATAAAATAACGTAAATTTGTATAAAACTATGCAAATTTGTATGAAAATATATAAACAAATACACATAAAATAACGTAAATTTGAATAAAATATATATACAAAATATACATTAAATAATGTAAATATGTATAAAAATATATATACAAAATACACATAGAATAATGTTAAATCGTATCAAAATAAAAAAAGAGAATATCAATTAAATAATGTAAATTTGTATGAAAATAAAGATGCAAAATACCAATATAATAATGCATATTTGCATAAAAATATATATACAAAAATACACATGAAATAATTAAATTTATATTGAAATAAATATACAATAAAGTAAATTTGTATTGAAATAGATATGTAAAATACACATCAATAATGTAAATTTGTATCTAAATATATATACGAATACACATAAAATTGAGTAAATTTCTATGAAAATATACATACAAAATATACATAAACTTATATAAATAGTAAAAAATATATATACCAAATACACCTAAAATAAAGTAAATTCGTATCAAAATAAATAAAGAAAATTCCGATGAAAGAACGTATAATTGTAAGAAAATAAATATAAAAAATATACATAAAATAACGAATATTTGTATAAAAATTTATACAAAAAACAAACAAACATAATTTCAATTTGTTTGAAAATAGATATACAAAATACACATATAATTAGTTAAATTTGTCTTTAAATACATGTACAAAATACATATAAAATAACGTAAATTTTTATGTGCATTTTTGTACATATATTTTTATAGAAACTTAAAACGTTATTTTATGTGTATTTTGTATATGTTTTCTCATACAAATTTTCATTATTTAATTAGTTTTTTGTTTATTTATTTTGATACGAATGACTTGATTATTTGTGTATTTTGTAAATATTTTTTTTATACGTATTTACATTGCTTAATTTGTATTTTGTTTATGTATTTTTTTACAAATCTACGTTATTATATGTGTATTTGTTAAAAATATTTTGAAACGAATTTACTTTATTTTATGTATTTTGTATATATATTTCAATTCAAATTTAGCTTATTTTGTGTGTATTTTGTATATCTATTTTCATACAAATTTAATTACTTCTGTGTATTTTTGTATATAGTTTTATACAAATTTACGTTATTTTATGTGTATTTTGTATATTTATATTTATAAAAATACACATTCTTTTATTGGTATTTTGTTTATTTATTTTGATACGAATCTACATTATTTTATGTGTATTTTGTATACATTTTCTTATACGTATTTACTTCATTTTATGTGTATTTTGAATATATATTTTTATACAAATCTACGTTATTTTATGTGTATTCGTATATATATTTTGAAACAAATTTACATTGTTTTATATGTATTTTGCATATCTATTTCAATACAGATTTACCTTATTGTATGTGTATTTTGTATATTTATTTTAATACAAACTCATTTTATCATGTGTATTTTGGTATATATATTTTTATAAAAAATGCGTTATTTAATGGGTATTTTGCATCTTTATTTTCATACAAATTTACATTGTTTTATTAATATTCTGTGTATTTATTTTGATACGATTTTACATTATTCTATCTGTTTTTTTATATATTTTTTTATACATATTTACATTATTTAATATGCACTTTGTATATTTTAAAACAAATTTACGTTATTTTATGCGCATCTGTTAAAATATTTTGATACAAATTTACATTATTTTATGTATTTTGTATATATATTTAAATACAAATTTAATTTATTTTATGTATATTTTGTATATCTATTTTCATTCGTATCAAAATAAATAAACAAAATAGCAATAAAATAATGTAAATTTGTATGAGAAAACATATACAAATACACATTAAATAACGCAAATTTCTAAAAAAATATATGTACAAAAATGCACATAAAATAAAGTAAATTTGCATAAAAATACATATACAAAACACACATTAAATAATGTAAATGCGTACATAAAATAACCTAAATTTGTATAAAACTATATACAAAAATACACAAAAATATTTAAAATTTGTATGAAAAGAAATATACAAAATACACATAAAATTAGGTAAATTTGTATTGAAATACATATACAAAATACACATAAAATAATGTAAATTTGAATGAAAATATATAAACAAATACACTTAAAATAACGTAAATTTGACTAAAATATAAATGCAAGATACAATTAAATAATGTAAATGTGTATAAAAAAATATATACAAAAAACAAATAGAATAATGTAAAATCGTATCAAAATAAATACACAGAATATCAATACAATAATGTAAATTTGCATGAAAATAAAGATGCAAAATTCCCAAAAACTATCGCATTTTTTATAAAAATATATTTACCAAAATACACATAAAATATTTAAATTTGTATTGAAATAAATATACAAAATGCATATACAGTAAGGTAAATATGTATTGAAAGAGATATTCAAAAATACATATAAAACAATGTAAATTTGTTTCAAAATATATATACGAATACACATAAAATAAAGTAGATTTCTATAGAAATATATATACAAAATACATATGAAATTATGTAAATACGTATAAAAATATATATACAAAATACATATCAAATAATGTAAATTCGTGTCAAAATAAATAAACAAAATATCATGAAAAGAATGTGTATTTGTATGAAAATAGATAATAGATAATAAATTTGTATAAAATATATATGCAAGATACACATTAAATAATGTAAATATGTATAAAAAAGTATATACAAAAAACAAATAGAATAATGTAACATCGTATCAAAATAAATACACCGAATATTAATAAAATAATGTAAATTTGTATGAAAATAAAGATGCAAAATTCCCATAAAATAGCGCATTTCTTATAAAAATATATATATCAAAATACACATAAAATATTTAAATTTGCATTGAAATAAATATACAAAATGCACATACAATAAGGTAAACTTGTATTGAAAGAGATATGCAAAAATACATATCAAACAATGTAAATTTGTTTCAAAATATATATACGAATACAATTAAAAAAACGTAGATTTCTATAAAAATATATATACAAAATACACATAAAATTAAGTAAATACGTTTAAAAAAAGTATACAAAATACACATAAAATAATGTAAATTCGAATTAAAATAAATAAACAAAATACCAATAAAAGAATGTGTATTTTGATAAATATAAATATTCAAAATTCATATACAAAATAAACATAAAATAAGGTAGATTTGTAATAAAATATATGTACAAAATACACATAAAATAATGTAAATTTATATGAAAATATATATACAAATACACATAAAATACAATGAATTTGTATAAAAATATATATTCAAAATAAATATTAAATAATGTAAAAGCGTATAAAAATATATATACAAAGTACATATAAAATAATGTAAATTCGTATCAATATAAATAAACAAAATAACCAATAAAACAATATATATTTGAATGAAAATAAATTTACAAAATACACATAACATAACTAAAATTTGTATTAAAATATATACAAAAATACATAGAAATAATTTGAGTTTGTATGAAAATAGATATATAAAATACACATAAAACTAGGTAAATTTCTTTTGAAATGCATATACAAAATAGCCATAAAATATTGTAAATTTGTGTCAAAATATATAAACAAATACACATAAAATAACGTAAATTTTTATGAAAAATATATACAAAATACACATAGAATAATGTCAATTCGTATCAAAATGAATGAGCAGAATATCAATAAAATAATGTAAATTTGTATGAAAAAAAAGATGCAAAATACCCAAAAATAAAGCATATGTTTATAAAAATATAGATACAAAAATACACATCGAATAATTAAATTTGTATCAAAATTAATATACAAAAAGCGTATATAATAAGGTAAATTTGTATTGAAAAAATATGCAACATACACGTTTACTCTTACAAATTTACACTAATTTATTGGTATTTTTTTTTTTTGATACGAAATACATGATTATATATGTATTTTGTACATATTTTTTATAAGTATTTACATTATTTAATGTGTATTTTGCTAATATATTTTTATACAAATTTACGTTATTATATATGTATTTGTATAAAAAAATTGATAAAAATTTTCATTATTTTATGTTTTTTGCATATATATTTCAATTCAAATTAGCTTATTTTGTGTGTATTTTATATATTTTCATACATATTTAATTACTACTGTGTATTTTGTATATAGTTTTATATAAATTTACGTTATTTTATGTGTATTTTGTATATATATTTATACAAATACACATTCTTTTTATTGGTATTTTGTTTATTTATTTTGATACAATTTACATTATTTTATGTGTATTTGTATACATTTTTATACTTATTTACTTCATTTTATGTATTTTATATATATATTTTTATGTATTTTAAATTTATTTATTTTTATATGTATTTTGCATATATATTTAATACAAATTTACATTTTAAGTGTATGTAATTTTATATATATTTTAATACAAATTTAAATATTTTATGTGTATTTTTTGGTATATATTTATTTACAAATTTAATTTTTGATGTATTTTGTATATTTATTTTCATACAAATTTACATTATTTATTAATATTTTTGTGTATTTATTTTCATACAAATTTATTATTATTCTATTTGTGTTTTGTACATATTTTTACAAAATTACGTTATTTTAAGTGTATTTGTTTATTTATTTTCATTCAAATTTACGTTATTTATGTGTATTTTGTGAATGTATTTCATACTTTACCTAATTTTATATGTATTTTGTATATTTATTTTCATACAAATTTAAAATATTTTTGTGTATTTTGTATATATATATATATATATATATATATATATATATATATATATATATATATATATATATATATATATATATATATATATATATATATATATATATATATATATATATATATATATATTTATACAAATACACATTCTTTTATTGTGTTTGTTTATTTATTTTGATACTAATTTACATAATTTTATGTATTTTGTATACATTTTTATACGTATTAACTTAATTTTATGTGTATTTTTATATATATTTTATAGAAATCTACCTTATTTCATGTGTATTCGTATATATATTTTGAAACAATTTACATTGTTTATATGTATTTTGCATATCTATTTTTGTGTATTCTGTATTTATTTTGTTATACATAGAATAATGTAAAATCGTATCAAAATAAGTACACAGAATATCAATAAAATAATTCAAATTTGTATGAAAATAAAAGATGCAAAATACCCATAAGATAAAAGCATTTTTTTAAATACATATACAAAATACACATATAATAATTAAATTTGTTTTAAAATTAATATACAAAATGCACAAATACAAAAAGCTAAATTTGTATTGAAAAAAAACGCAAAATACAAATAAAAGTGTAAATTTGTTTCAAAATATATATACGAATACACATATAATAACGTAGATTTCTATGAAATATATATACAAAATACACATGAAATTATGTAAATACGTATAAATATATATATATATATATATATATATATATATATATATATATATATATATATATATATATATATATATATATATATATATATATATATATATATATATATATATAATACATATTAAGTAATATAAATTCGTGTCAAAATAAATAAACAAAATATCATGAAAAAAATGTGTATTTGTATGAAAATAAATAATAGATAATAAATTTGTATGAAATATATATGTAAGATACACATTAAATAATGTAAATATGTATAAAAAAAAATATATACAAAAAACAAATAGAATAATGTAAAATCGTATGAAAATAAATACACCGAATATTAATAAAATAATATAAATTTGTATGAAAATAAAGATGCAAAATTCCCATCAAATAGCGCATTTCTTATAAAAATATATATACCAAAATACACATAAAATATTTAAATTTGTATTAAAATAAAAGTACAAAATGCACATACAATAAAGTAAACTTCTATTGAAAGAGATATGCAAAAATACATATAAAAGAATGTAAATTTGTTTCAAAATATATATACGAATACACATAAAATAACGTAGATTTCTATAAAAATATATATACAAAATAAACATAAAATTAAATAAATACGTATAAAAAAATGAATACAAAATACACATAAAATAATATAAATTCGAAACAAAATAAATAAACAAAATATCAATAAAAGAATGTGTATTTGTATAAATATAAATGTACAAAATACACATACAAAATAAACATAAAATAAGGTAAATTTGTAATGAAATATATGTACAAAATACACATAAAATAATGTAAATTTATATGAAAATATATATACAAAATACAGAAAAAAATAAGCTAAATTTGAATTGAAATGTACATACAAAATACATAAAATAATGTAAATCTGTATCAAAATATTTATACAAATACATATAATAACGTAGATTTGTTTAAAAATATATAAACAAAATACACATTAAGTAATGTAAATACGTATAAAAAATATGTACAAAATACACATATAATCATGTAATTCGTATCAAAATAAATAAACAAAATAGCAATAAACTAATGTAAATTTGTATGAGAAAACATATACAAATACACATAAAATAATGTAAATTCGTATCAAAATAAATAAACAAAATACCAATAAAAGAATGTGTATTTGTATAAATATAAATATACAAAATACACATAAAATAACGTAAATTTATATAAAACTATATACAAAAATACACAGAAGTAATTAAATTTGTATGAAAATATATACAAAATACACATAAAATAACGTAAATTTATATAAAACTATATACAAAAATACACAGAAGGAATTAAATTTGTATGAAAATATATACAAAATACACACAAAAAAAGCTAAATTTGAATTGAAATATATATACAAAATACATGAAATAAAGTAAATTTGTATCAAAATACTTATACAAATACACATATAATAACGTAAATTTGTATGAAAATGTATAAACAAAATACACATTAAATAATGTAAATACGTATAAAAAAAATGTGTACAAAATACACATATAATCATGTAATTCGCATCAAAATAAATAAACAAAATACCAATAAAATAATATAAATTTGTATGAGTAAATGTGTATAAATATAAATGCACAAAATACACATACAAAATAAACATAAAATAAGGTAAATTTGTAATGAAATATATGTACAAAATACACTTAAAATAGTGTAAATTTATATGAAAATATATATACAAATACACATAAAATACCATGAATTTGTATAAAATTATATATTCAAAATAAATATTAAATAATGTAAATGCGTAAAAAATATATATAAAAAGTACATATAAAATAATGTAAATTCGTATCAATATAAATCAACAAAATACCAATAAAATAATATATATTTGAATGAAAATAGATTTACAAAATACACATAACATAACTAAAATCTGCATTGAAATATATACAAAAATACATATAAATAATTTGAGTTTGTATGAAAATAGATATTCAAACTACTTGTATTGAAATAGATATGCAAAATACATATAAAACAATGTAAATTTGTTTCAAAATATGTATACGAATACACATAAAATAACGTTGATTTCTATAAAAATATATACAAAATACACATAAAATGAAGTAAATACGTATAAAAAAATGAATACAAAATACACATAAAAATCGTATCATAATAAATAAACAAAATACCAGTAAAAGAATGTGTATTTGTATAAATATAAATATCAAAATACACAAAAAATAACGTAAATTTGTATAAAACTATATACAAAAATACACAGAAGTAATTAAATTTGTATGAAAATATATATACAAAATACAGCTAAAATAAGCTAAATTTGTATTGAAATGTACATACAAAATACATAAAATAATATAAATCTGTATCAAAATATTTATACAAATACATATAATTACGTAGATTTGTTTAAAAATATATAAACAAAATACACATTAAGTAATGTAAATACGTATAAAAAATATGTACAAAATACACATATAATCATGTAATTCGTATCAAAATAAATAAACAAAATAGGAATAAAATAATGTAAATTTGTATGAGAAAACATATACAAATAACGCATATTTCTATAAAAATATATGTACAAAAATGCACATAAAATAAAGTAAATTTGCATAAAAATATATATACAAAACACACACTAAATAATGTAAATGCGTACATAAAATAACCTAAATTTGTATGTATAATATACAAAATACACATAAAATTAGGTAAATTTGTATTGAAATACATATACAAAATACACATCAAATAATGTAAATTTGAATGAAAATATTTAAACAAATACACTTAAAATAACGTAAATTTGTATAAAATATATATGCAAGATACACATTAAATAATGTAAATGTGTATAAAAAAATATATACAAAAAACAAATAGAATAATGTAAAATCGTATCAAAATAAATACACAGAATATCAATAAAATAATGTAAATTTGTATAAAAATAAAGATGCAAAATTCCCAAAAATTATCGCATTTTTTATAAAAATATATTTACCAAAATACACATAAAATATTTAAATTTGTATTGAAATAAATATACAAAATGCATATACAGTAAGGTAAATTTGTATTGAAAGAGATATTCAAAAATACATATAAAACAATGTAAATTTGTTTCAAAATATATATACGAATACACATAAAATAAAGTAGATTTCTATAGAAATATAAATACAAAATACATATGAAATTATGTAAATACGTATAAAAATATAACTACAAAATACATATCAAATAATGTAAATTCGTGTCAAAATAAATATACAAAATATCATGAAAAGAATGTGTATTTGTATGAAAAGAGATAAGAGATAATAAATTTGTATAAAATATATATGCAAGATACACATTAAATAATGTAAATATGTATAAAAAAGTATACACAAAAAACAAATAGAATAATGTAAAATCGTATCAAAATAAATACACCGAATATTTATAAAATAATGTAGATTTGTATTAAAATAAATATACAAAATGCAAATACAATAAGGTAAATTTGTATTGAAAGAGATATTCAAAAATACATATAAAACAATGTAAATTTGTTTCAAAATATATATACGAATACACATAAAATAAAGTAGATTTCTATAGAAATATATATACAAAATACATATGAAATTATGTAAATACGTATAAAAATATATTTACAAAATACATATCAAATAAAGTAAATTCGTGTCAAAATAAATAAACAAAATATCATGAAAAGAATGTGTATTTGTATGAAAATAGATAATAGATAATAAATTTGTATAAAATATATATGCAAGATACACATTAAATAATGTAAATATGTATAAAAAAGTATATACAAAAAACAAATAGAAAATGTAAAACTGTATCAAAATAAATACACCGAATATTAATAAATTAATATAAATTTGTATTAAAATAAATATACAAAATGCAAATACAATAAGGTAAATTTGTATTGAAATAGATATGCAAAATACATATAAAACAATGTAAATTTGTTTCAAAATAAATATACGAATACACATAAAATAACGTAGATTTCTATAAATATATATATACAAAATAAAAATAAAATCAAGTTAATACGAATCAAAAATGTATACAAAATACACATAAAATAATGTAAATTCGTATAAATATAAATAAACAAAATACCAATAAGAGAGTGTGTATTTGTATAAATATAAATATACAAAATGCACATAAAATAACGTAAATTTGTATAAAACTATATACAAAAATACACAGAAGTAATTAAATTTGTATGAAAATAGATATACAAAATACACACAAAATAAGCTAAATTTGAATTGAAATATATATACAAAATACATAAAATAAAGTAAATTCGTTTCAAAATATTTTTAACAAATACACATATAATAACGTAAATTTGTAAAAAATATATAAACAAAATACACATTAAGTAATGTAAATACGTATAAAAAAATATTTACAAAATACACAAATAATCAAGTCATTCGTATCAAAATAAATAAACAAAAAACTAATTAAATAATGTAAATTTGTATGAGAAAACATATACAAAATACACATAAAATAACGTTTTAAGTTTCTATAAAAATATATGAACAAAAATGCACATAAAATTAGTTTGTATAAAAAAAATATATACAAAACACACATTAGATAATGTAAATGAGTATAAAAATATGTATACAAAATACCTATGAAATAATCTAAATTCGTATCGAGTTAAATTAAGAAAATAACAATAAAATAATGTAATTTTGGATGAAAATATATATAGAAAACACACATAAAATAACCTAAATACAAATACAAATATACACATTAAATAATTTAAAATTGAATGAAATAAATATACAAAATAAACATAAAATAAGGTAAATTTGTAATAAAATATATGTAAGAATACACATAAAATAATATCAATTTGTATGAAAATATATATACAAATACACATAAAATAACATGAATTTGTATAAAATTTGTTTCAAATATATTAATATACACAAAATAAAATAACGTAAATTTTTATGAAAATGTATATTAAAATACACATAAAATAATTTAAATACGTAGAAAAATATATATACAAAATACACATAAAATAATGTAAATTCGTAAAAAATTAAATACAAAAAATTCCAATAAAAGAATGTATATTTGTAGGAAAATATATATACAAAAAAAAAATAAAATAAATAAAATTTGTAAAAATATATACAAAAATACAAAAAATAATTTAAATTTGTTTGAAAATAGATATGCAAAATACACATAAAGTTAGGCAAATTTGTATTGAAATACATATACAAAACTCACATAAAATAATGTAAATTTGTATGAAAATATATAAACAGATACATATAAAATAACGTAAATTTGGATAAAATATATATACAAAATATACATTAAATATTTTACATATGTATAAAAATATATTATATTATATAATTTTATATTTTTATTGATATTTGCGTTATTTATGTGTATTTTGTATATGTTTTCTCATAGAAATTTACATTATTTTATTGGTATTTTCTCTATTTATTTTGATACGAATTACATGATTATTTGTGTATTTTGTACATTTTTTTTATACGTATTTACATTATTTAATGTGTATTTTGTTTATATATTTTATACAAATTTACGTTATTATATGTGTATTTGTATAATTATTTTGATACAAATTTACATTATTTTATGTGTTTTGTATATATATTTCAATTCAAATTTTGCTTATTTAATGTGTATTTTGTATATCTATTTATTTTAATACAAAATCAAATATTTTATGTTCTTTCGTATATATATTTTTATAAAAAATGCGTTATTTTATGGGTATTTTGCATCTTAATTTTCATACAAATTTACATTATTTTATTAATATTCTGTATATTTATTTATATACGATTTTACATTATTCTATTTGTGTTTTGTATATATTTTTTTATACAAATTTACGTTATTTTAAGTGTATTTGTTTATGTATTTTCATTCAAATTTACATTATTTTATGTGAATTTTGTATATGTATTTCCATACAAATTTACCTAATTTTATGTGTATTTTGTATATTTATTTTCATACAAATTTAAAATATTTATGTGTGTTTTTGTATATAGTTTGATACAAATTTAGGTTATTTTATGTGTATTTTGAATATCTATTAAATATATATATACAAAATGCATATGAAATTATGAAAATACGTATAAAAATATATATATAAAATACATATTAAATAATGTAAATTCGTGTCAAAATAAATAAACAAAATATCATGAAAAGAATGTGTATTTGTATGAAAATAGATAATAGATAATAAATTTGAATAAAATATATATGCAAGATACACATTAAATAATGTAAATATGTATAAAAAAAATATATACAAAAAACAAATAGAATAATGTAAAAACGTATCAAAATAAATACAACGAATATTAATAAATTAATGTAAATTTGTATGAAAATAAAGATGCAAAATTCCCATAAAATAGCGCATTTCTTATAAAAATATATATACCAAAATACACATAAAATATTTAAATTTGTATTGAAATAAATATACAAAATGCACATACAATAAGGTACATTTGTATTGAAAGAGATATGCAAAAATACATATAAAACAATGTAAATTTGTTTCAAAATATATATACGAATACAAATAAAAAAACGTAGATTTCTATAATAATATATATACAAAATACACATAAAGTTAAGTAAATACGTATAAAAAAATGTATACAAAATACACATAAAATAATGTAAATTCGAATTAAGATAAATAAACAAAATACCAATAAAAGAATGTGTATTTTGATAAATATAAATATACTAAATACACATACAAAATAAACATAAAATAAGGTAGATTTGTAATAAAATATATGTACAAAATACACATACAATAATGTAAATTTATATGAAAATATATATACAAATACACATAAAATACCATGAATTTGTATAAAAATATATATTCAAAATAAATATTAAATAATGTAAGAGCGTATAAAAATATATATATATACAAAGTACATATAAAATGAAAATTAAGATGCAAAATACCTATAAAATAACGCATTTTTTATAAAATTTTTGATACCAAAATACACATAAAATATTTGAACTTGTATTAAAATAAATATACAAAATGCACATACAATAAGGTAAATTTGTATTGAAATAGATATGCAAAATACATATAAAATAATGTAAATTTGTTTTAAAATATATATACGAATACACATAAAATAACGTAGATTTCTATAAAAATACATATACAAAATACACATAAAATTAAGTAAATACGTATAAAAAAATGTATACAAAATACACATAAAATAATGTAAATTGGTATAAATGTAAATAAACAATATACCAATAAAAGAATGTGTATTTGTATAAATATAAATATAGAAAATGCACATAAAATCACGTAAATTTATATAAAACTATATACATAAAATAACGCAAATTTCTATAAAAATATATGTACAAAAAAGAGCATTAAATAAATTTGCATAAAAATATATATACAAAACACACATTAGATAATGTAAATGAGTATAAAAATATATATACAAAATACCTATGAAATAATCTAAATTCGTATCGAATTAAATTAAGAAATACCAATAAAATAATGTAATTTTGGATGAAAATATATATACAAAATACACATAAAATAACCTAAATACAAATACAAATATACACATAAAATAATTTAAAATTGAATGAAATAAATATACAAAATAAACATAAAATAAGGTAAATTTGTAATGAAATATATGAAAAAATACACATAAAATAATATAAATTTGTATGAAAATATATATACAAATACACATTAAATAACATGAATTTGAATAAAATTTGTATCAAAATATATACTTATACACACAATAAAATAACGTAGTTTTTTTTATGAAAATTTATATACAAAATACACATAAAATAATTTAAATACGTAGAAAAATATATATACAAAAAACACATAAAATAATGTAAATATGTATGAAAATATATAAACAAATACACATAAAATAATGTAAATTTGGATAAAATATATATACAAAATGAACATTAAATAATGTAAATATATATATAAAAAAATATATACAAAAAACACATAGAATAATGTTAAATCGTATCAAAATAAATAAAGAGAATATCAATAAAATAATGTAAATTTGTATGAAAATAAAGATGCAAAACATCCATATAATAACGCATATTTGCATAAAAATATATATACAAAAATACATATAAAATAATTAAATTTGTATTAAAATAAATATACAAAATGCACGTACAATAAAGTAAATTTGTATTGAAATAGATATGCAAAATACACATTAATAATGTAAATTTGTATCAAAATATATATACGAATACTCATAAAATAGAGTAAATTTCTATGAAAATATACATACAAAATAGATATACAAAATACACATATAACTAGTTAAATTTGTATTTAAATACATGAACAAAAAACACATAAAATAATGTAGATTTGTATGAAATGAAAACAAATACATTTTATATAAAATATATACAAAATACACATAGAATAATGTAAAATCATATCAAAATAAATACACAGAATATCAATAAAATAATGTAAATTTGTATGAAAATAAAGATGCAAAATACCCATAAAATAAAGCATATTTTTATAAAATACATACAAAAATACACATAGATTAATCAAATTTGTATTAAAATTAATATACAAAATGAATATACAATAAGGTAAATTTGTATTAAAAAAATATGCAAAATACACATAAAACAATGTAAATTTGTTTCAAAATAAATATACGAATACACATAAAATAACGCAGATTTCTATAGAAATATATAAAAAATACTTGAAATAATGTAAATATGTATAAAAATATATATACAAAATACACATTAAATAATGTTAATTCGTGTCAAAATAAATAAACAAAATATCATGAAAAGAATGTGTATTTGTATGAAAATAGATATACAAAATACACATAAAATAACCTAAATTTGTATAAAACTATAAACAAAAATACACAAAAATAATTTAAACTTGTATGAAAATAAATATACAAAAAACATAAAATTAGGTAAATTTGTATTGAAATACATATACAAAATACCCAAAAAATAATGGAAATTTCCAAACATCCAAAAATACGAATATAGATTATTTCATAGGTATTTTGTATACATATTTTTATACTTATTTACATTATCTAATGTGTGTTTTGTATATATTTTTTTATGCAAACTAATTTTATGTTCATTTTTGTACATATATTTCTATTGAAACTTAAAACGTTATTTTATGTGTATTTTGTATATGTTTTCTCACACAAATTTACATTATTTAATTAGTTTTTTGTTTATTTATTTTGATACGAATGACTTGATTATTTGTGTATTTTGTAAATATTTTTTTATACGTATTTACATTACGTTTACATTTTGTTTATATATTTTTTTACAAATTTACATTATTATATGTGTATTTGTTAAAAATATTTTGAAACGAGTTTACTTTATTTTATGTATTTTGTATATATATTTTAATTGAAATTTAGCTTATTTTGTGTGTATTTTGTATATCTATTTTCATACAAATTTAATTACTTCTGTGTATTTTTGTATATAGTTTTATACAAATTTACGTTATTTTATGTGCATTTTGTATATTTATATTTATACAAATACACACTCTCTTATTGGTATTTTGTTTATTTATATTTATACGAATTTACATTATTTTATGTGTATTTTGTATACTTTTTTGATTCGTATTAACTTAATTTTATTTGTATTTTGTATATATATATATATATATATATATATATATATATATATATATATATATATATATATATATATATATATATATATATATATATATATATATTTATAGAAATCTACGTTATTTTATATGTATTCGTATATATATTTTGAAACAAATTTACATGGTTTTATATATATTTTGCATATCTATTTCAATACAAACTTACCTTATTGTATTTGCATTTTGAATATTTATTTTAATACAAATTCAAATATTTTATGTGTATTTTGGTATATATAATTTTACAAAAAATGCATTATTGTATAGGTATTTTGCATCTTAGTTTTCATACAAATGTACATTATTTTATTAATATTATGTGTATATATTTTGATACGATTTTATATTATACTATTTGTGTTTTGTATATATTTTTTTATACATATTTTCATTATTTAATGTGTATTTTTTATATATATTTTATACAAATTAACGTTATTTTAAGTGTATTTGTTTATATAATTTCATTCAAATTTACATTATTTTAAGTGTATTTTGTATATGTATTTAAATACAAATTTACCTAATTTCATGTGTATTTTGTATATTTATTTTCATACAATTTAAATTATTTATGTGTTTTTTTGTATAAACATATAGAGTAAATTTCTATGATAATATATATTCAAAATACATACAAAATTATGTAAATAAATATAAAAATATATATATCAAATACACCTAAAAAAAAAAAATTCGTATCAAAATAAATAAACAAAATTCCGATAAAAGAACGTATATTTGTAGGAAAATAAATATACAAAATACACATAAAATTACGAAAATTTGAATAAAAATATATACAAAAAAAACAAAAAAATAAATTTCAATTTGTATGAAAATAGATATACAAAATACACATATAATTAGTTAAATTTGTATTTAAATACATGTACAAAATACACATAAAATAATGTAAATTTGTATGAAATGAAAACAAATTCACATAAAATAACGTACATTTGTATAAAATAGATATACAAAATATACATAGAATAATGTAAAATCGTATCAAAATAAATACACAGAATATCAATAAAATAATGTAATTTTGTATGAAAATAAAGATGCAAAATACCCATAAAATAAAGCATATTTTTTTAAAAATACATATACAAAAATACACATAGAATAATTAAATTTGCATTAAAATTAATATACAAAATGCACGTACAATAAGGTAAATTTATATTGAAAAAATATACAAAATGCACATAAAAGTGTAAATTTGTTTAAAAATCTATATACGAATACTCATAAAATAACATAGATTTCTATAGAAATATATATACAAAATACACATGAAATGATGTAAATACGTATAAAAAAAAAAAAAATATATATATATATATATATATATATATATATATATATATATATATATATATATATATATATATATATATATATATATATATATATATATATATATATATACAAAATACACATTAAATAATTTAAATTCTCGTCAAAATAAATAAACAAAATATCAATAAAAGAATGTGTATTTGTATGAAAATAGATACACAAAATACTCATAAAATAGTTTGTGTAAAACTATATACAAAAATACACAAAAATAATTTAAATTTGTATGAAAATAAATATACAAAATACACATAAAATTAGGTAAATTTGTATTGAAATACATATACAAAATACACATAAAATAATGGAAATTTGAATGAAAATATATAAAGATATACACTTAAAATAACGTAAATTTTTATCAAATATATATACAAAATACACATTAAATAATGTAAATATGTATAAAAAAATATATACAAAACACAAATAGAATAATGTAAAATCGTATCAACAATAAATACACAGAATATTAATAAAATAATGTAAATTTGTATGAAAATAAAGATGCAAAATAGCCATAAAATAACGAATTTTTTATAAAAATATATATACCAAAATACACATAAAATATTAAAATTTGTATTAAAATAAATATAAAAAATACACATACTATAAGGTAAATTTGTATTGAAATAGATATGAAAAATACATTTAAACAATGTAAATTTGTTTCAAAATATATATACGAATACACATAAAATAACGTGGATTTCTATAAAAATATATACAAAATACACATAAAATGAAGTAAATACGTATAAAAAAATGAATACAAAATACACATAAAAATCGTATCAAAATAAATAAACAAAATACCAGTAAAAGAATGTGTATTTGTATAAATATAAATATACAAAATACACAAAAAATATCGTAAATTTGTATAAAACTATATACAAAAATACACAGACGTAATTAAATTTGTATGAAAATATATATACAAAATACAGCTAAAATAAGTAAATTTGAATTGAAATGTACATACAAAATACATAAAATAATGTAAATCTGTATCAAAATATTTATTCAAATACATATAATAACGGAGATTTGTTTAAAAATATATAAACAAAATACACTTTAAGTAATGTAAATACGTATAAATATATGTACAAAATACACATATAATCATATAATTCGTATCAAAATGAATAAACAAAAAAGCAATAAAATAATGTAAATTTGTATGAGAAAACATATACAAATAACGCAAATGCACATAAAATAAAGTAAATTTGCAAAAGAATATATATACAAAACACACACTAAATAATGTAAATGCGTACATAAAATAACCTAAATTTGTATAAAACTATATACAAAAATACAGAAAAATAATTTAAATTTGTTTGAAAAAAAAATACAAAATACACTTAAAATTAGGTAAATTTGTATTGAAATACATATACAAAATACACATCAAATAATGTAAATTTGAATGAAAATATATAAACAAATACACTTAAAATAACGTAAATTTGTATAAAATATATATGCAAGATACTCATTAAATAATGTAAATGTGTATAAAAAATATCTATACAAAAAACAAATAGAATAATGTAAAATCGTATCAAAATAAATACACAGAATATCAATAAAATAATGTAAATTTGTATGAAAATAAAGATGCAAAATTCCCAAAAATTATCGCATTTTTATAAAAATATATTTACCAAAATACACATAAAATATTTAAATTTGTATTGAAATAAATATACAAAATGCATATACAGTAAGGTAAATTTGTATTGAAAGAGATATTCAAAAATACATATAAAACAGTCTAAACTTGTTTCAAAATATATATACGAATGCACATAAAATAAAGTAGATTTCTATAGAAATATATATACAAAATACATATGAAATTATGTAAATACGTATAAAAATATATATACAAAATACATATCAAATAATGTAAATTCGTGTCAAAATAAATAAACAAAATATCATGAAAAGAATGTGTATTTGTATGAAAATAGATAATAGATAATAAATTTGTATAAAATATATATGCAAGATACACATTAAATAATGTAAATATGTATAAAAAAGCATATGCAAAAAACAAATAGAATAATGTAACATCGTATCAAAATAAATACACCGAATATTAATAAAATAATGTAAATTTGTATGAAAATAAAGATGCAAAATTCCCATAAAATAGCGCATTTCTTATAAAAATATATATACCAAAATACACATAAAATATTTAAATTTGCATTGAAATAAATATGCAAAATGCACATAAAATAAGGTAAATTTGTATTGAAAGAGATATGCAAAAATACATATAAAACAATGTAAATTTGTTTCAAAATATATATACGAATACAAATAAAAAAACGCAGATTTCTATAAAAATATATATACAAAATACACATAAAATTAAGTAAATACGAATAAAAAAATGTATACAAAATACACTTAAAATAATATAATTTCGAATTAAAATAAATGTAAATTTGAATGAAAATATATAAACAGATACACTTAAAATAACGTAAATTTGTATAAAATATATATGCAAGATACACATTAAATAATGTAAATGTGTATAAAAATATATATACAAAAAACAAATAGAATAATGTAAAATCGTATCAAAATAAATACACAGAATATCAATAAAATAATGTAAATTTGTATAAAAATAAAGATGCAAAATTCCCAAAAATTTTCGCATTTTTTATAAAAATATATATACCAAAATACACACAAAATATTTAAATTTGTATTGAAATAAATATACAAAATGCATATACAGTAAGGTAAATTTGTATTAAAAGAGATATTCAAAAAACATATAAAACAATGTAAATTTGTTTCAAAATATATATACGAATACACATAAAATAAAGTAGATTTCTATAGAAATATATATACAAAATACATATGAAATTATGTAAATACGTATAAAAATATATATATACAAAATACATATCAAATAATGTAAATTCGTGTCAAAATAAATAAACAAAATATCATGAAAAGAATGTATATTTGTATGAAAATAGATAATAGATAATAAATTTGTATAAAATATATATGCAAGATACACATTAAATAATGTAAATATGTATAAAAAAGTATATACAAAAAACAAATAGAATAATGTAAAATCGTATCAAAATAAATACACCGAATATTAATAAAATAATGTAAATTTGTATGAAAATAAAGATGCAAAATTCCCATCAAAAAGAGCATTTCATATAAAAATATATATACCAAAATACACATAAAATATTTAAATTTGTATTGAAATAAATATACAAAATGCAAATACAATAAGGTAAATTTGTATTGAAAGAGATATGCAAAAATACATATAAAACAATGTAAATTTGTTTCAAAATATATATACGAATACAAATAAAAAAACCTAGATTTCTATAAAAATATATATACAAAATACACATAAAATTAAGTAAATACGTATAAAAAAATGTATACAAAATACACATAAAATAATGTAAATTCGATTTAAAATAAATAAACAAAATACCAATAAAAGAATGTGTATTTGGATTCATATAAATATACAAAATACATATACAAAATAAACATAAAATAAGGTAGATTTGTAATAAAATATATGTACAAAATACACATAAAATAATGTAAATTTATATGAAAATATATATACAAATACACATAAAATACCATGAATTTGTATAAAAATATATATTCAAAATAAATATTAAATAATGTAAAAGCGTATAAAAATATATACAAAGTATATATAAAATAATGTAAATTCGTATAAATATAAATCAACAAAACACCAATAAAATAATATATATTTGAATGAAAATAAATTTACAAAATACACATAACATAACTAAAATTTGTATTAAAATATTTACAAAAATACATAAAAATGATTTGAGTTTGTATGAAAATACATATACAAAATACACATAAAACTAGGTTAATTTATTTTGAAATGTATATACAAAATAGCCATAAAATATTGTAAATTTGTGTCAAAATATATAAACAAATACACATAAAATAACGTAAATTTGTATGAAAAATATATACAAAATACACATAGAATAATGTCAATTCGTATCAAAATGAATGAACAGAATATCAATAAAATAATGTAAATTTGTATGAAAATAAAGATGCAAAAAACCCAAAAAGTAAAGCATATGTTTATAAAAGTACAGATACAAAAATACACATCGAATAATCAAATTTGTATTAAAATTAATATACAAAGTGCGTATATAATAAGGTAAATTTGTATTGAAAAAATATGCAATATACACGTTTACTCATACAAATTTATATTATTTTATTGGTATTTTGTTTATTTATTTTGATACGAATTACATGATTATATGTGTATTTTGTACACATTTTTTTATACGTATTTACATTATTTAATGTGCATTTTGTTTATATATTTTCATACAAATTTACGTTATTATATGTGTATTTGTATAAATATTTTGATACAAATTTACTTTATTTCATGTATTTAGTATATATATTTCAATTCAAATTTAGCTTATTTTGTGTGTATTTTGTATATATTTTCAAACAAATTTAATTACTTCTGTGTATTTTTGTATATAGTTTTATATAAATTTACGTTATTTTATGTGTATTTTGTATATTTATATTTATACAAATACACATTCTTTTATTGGTATTTTGTTTATTTATTTTGATACGAATTTACATTATTTTATGAGTATTTTGTATACATTTTTTTATACGTATTTACTTCATTTTATGTGTATTTTGTATATATATTTTTTTATAGAAATCTACGTTACTTTATGTTTATTCGTATACATATTTTGAAACAAATTTACATTGCTTGATATGTATTTTGCATATCTATTTCAATACAAATTTACCTTATTGTATGTGTTTTTTATATATTTATTTTGATACAAATCTAATTTTTTTATGTGTTTTTTATATATTTATTTTAATACAAATCTAATTGTTTTATGTGTTTTTTGGTATATATATTTTTATAAAAAAAAAATGCGTCATTTTATGGGTATTTTGCCTCTTTATTTTCATACAAATTTACATTATTTTATTAATATTCTGTGTATTTAATTTGATACGATTTTACATTATTCTATTTGTGTTTTGTGTATATTTTTTTATACAAATTTACGTTATTTTAAGTGTATTTGTTTATGTATTTTCATTCAAATTTACATTATTTTATGTGAATTTTGTATATGTATTTCCATACAAATTTACCTAATTTTATGTGTATTTTGTATATTTATTTTCATACAAATTTTAATTATTTTTGTGTATTTTTGTATATAGTTTGATACAAATTTAGTTTATTTTATGTGTATTTTGAATATCTATTAAATATATATTTACAAAATACATATGAAATTATGTAAATACGTATAAAAATATATATACAAAATACATATCAAATAATGTAAATTCGTGTCAAAATAAATAAACAAAATATCATGAAAAGAATGTGTATTTGTATGAAAATAGATAATAGATAATAAATTTGTATAAAATTATATGCAAGATACACATTAAATAATGTAAATATGTATAAAAAAGTATATACAAAAAACAAATAGAATAATGTAAAATCGTATAAAAATAAATACACCGAATATTAATAAAATAATGTAAATTTGTATGAAAATAAAGATGCAAAATTCCCATAAAATAGCGCATTTCTTATAAAAATATATATACCAAAATACACATAAAATTTTTAAATTTGTATTGAAATAAATATACGAAATGCACATACAATAAGGTAAATTTGTATTGAAAGAGATATGCAAAAATATATATAAAACAATGTAAATTTGTTTCAAAATATATTTATGAATACAAATAAAAAAACGTAGATTTCTATAAAAATATATATACAAAATACACATAAATTAAGTAAATACGTATAAAAAAAATGTATACAAAATACACATAAAATAATGTAAATTCGAATTAAAATAAATAAACAAAATATCAATAAAAGAATGTGAATTTGGATATATATAAATATACAAAATACACATACAAAATAAACATAAAATAAGGTAGATTTGTTATAAAATATATGTACAAAATACACACACAAAAATGTAAATTTATATGAAAATATATATACAAATACACATAAAATACCATGAATTTGTATAAAAATATATATTCAAAATAAATATTAAATAATGTAAGAGCGTATAAAAATATATATACAAAGTATATATAAAATGAAAATTAAGATGCAAAATACCTATAAAATAACGCATTTTTTTTTAAATTATTGATACCAAAATACACATAAAATATTTGAACTTGTATTAAAATAAATATACAAAATGCACATACAATAAGGTAAATTTGTATTGAAATAGATATGCAAAATACATATAAAATAATGCAAATTTGTTTCAAAATATATATACAAATACACATAAAATAACGTAGATTTCTATAAAAATACATATACAAAATACACATAAAATTAAGTAAATACGTATTAAAAAATGTATACAAAATACACATAAAATAATGTAAATTCGTATAAATGTAAATAAACAATATGCCAATAAAATAATGTGTATTTGTATAAATATAAATATACAAAATACACATAAAATAAAGTAAATTTATATAAAACTATATAAATAAAATAACGCAAATTTCTATAAAAATATATGTACAAAAATGAACATTAAATAAATTTGCATAAAAATATATATACAAAACACACATTAGATAATGTAAATGAGTATACAAATATGTATACAAAATACCTATGAAATAATCTAAATTCGTATCGAATTAAATTAAGAAATACCAATAAAATAATGTAAATTTGGATGAAAATATATACACAAAATACACATAAAATAACCTAAATACAAATACATATATGCACATAAAATAATTTAAAATTGAATAAAATAAATATACAAAATAAACATAAAATAAGGTAAATTTGTAATGAAATATATGAAAAAATACACATTAAATAATATAAATTTGTTTGAAAATATATATACAAATACACATTAAATAACATGAATTTGTATAAATTTTTTATCAAAATATATACTTATACACACAGTAAAATAACGTATTTTTTTTATGAAAATGTATATACAAAATACACATAAAATGATTTAAATACGTAGAAAAATATATATACAAAAAAAAACATAAAATAATGTAAATATGTATGAAAATATGTAAACAAATACACATAAAATAATGTATATTTGGATAAAATATATATACAAAATGAACATTAAATAATGTAAATATATATATATATATATATATATATATAAATATATATATATATATATATATATATATATATATATATATATATATATATATGAATATATTTATATATATATATATATATATATATATATATATATATATATAAATATATTCAAAAACACATAGAATAATGTTAAATCGTATCAAAATAAATAAAGAGAATGTCAATAAAATAATGTAAATTTGTATGAAAATAAAGATGCAAAATATCCATATAATAACGCATATTTGCATAAAATATATATACAAAATACATATAAAATAATAAAATTTGTATTAAAATAAATATACAAAATGCATTACAATAAAAGTAAATTTGTATTGAAATAGATATGCAAAATACACATTAATAATGTAAATTTGTATCAAAATTTATACGAATACTCATAAAATAGAGTAAATTTCTATGAAAATATACATACAAAATAGATATACAAAATACACATATAACTAGTTAAATTTGTATTTAAATACATGTACAAAAACACATAAAATAATGTAGATTTGTATGAAATGAAAACAAATACATTTTATATAAAATATATATACAAAATACACATATAATAATGTAAAATCATATCAAAATAAATACATAGAATATCAATAAAATAATGTAAATTTGTATGAAAATAAAGATGCAAAATACCCATAAAATAAAGCATATTTTTATAAAAATACATATACAAAAATACACATAGATTAATCAAATTTGTATTAAAATTAATATACAAAATGCACATACAATAAGGTAAATTTGTATTGAAAAAATATGCAAAATACACATAAAACAATGTAAATTTGTTTCAAAATATATATACGAATACACATAAAATAACGCACATTTCTATAGAAAAATATATACAAAATACACTTGAAATAATGTAAATACGTTTAAAAATATATATACAAAATACACATTAAATAATGTTAACTCGTGTCAAAATAAATAAACAAAATATCATGAAAAGAATGTGTATTTGTATGAAAATAGATATACAAAATACACATAAAATAACCTAAATTTGTATAAAACTACAAACAAAAATACACAATAATAATTTAAACTTGTATGAAAATAAATATACAAAAAACATATAAAATTAGGTAAATTTGTATTGAAATACATATACAAAATACACATAAAATAATGTAAATTTGAATGAAAATACATAAACAAATACACTTAAAATAACGTAAATTTGTATAAAAAAATATGTACAAAACACAAATAGAATAATGTAAAATCGTATCAAAATAAATACACAGAATATTAATAAAATTTGTATTAAAATATATACTAAAATACATAGAAATAATTTGAGTTTGTATGAAAATAGATATACAAAATACACATACAACTAGGTAAATTTCTTTTGAAATGTATATACAAAATACCCATAAAATATTGTAAATTTGTATCAAAATATATAAAGAAATACACATAAAATAACGTAAATTTGTATGAAAAATATATACAAAATACACATAGAATAATGTCAATTCGTATCAAAATGAATGAGCAGAATATCAATAAAATAATGTAAATTTGTATGAAAATAAAGATGCAAAATACCCAAAAAATAAAGCATATGTTTATAAAAATACAGATACAAAAATACACATCGAATAATTGAATTTGTATTAAAGTTAATATACGAAATGCGTATATAATAAGGTAAATTTGTATTGAAAGAATATGCAACATACACGTTTACTCATACAAATTTATATTATTTTATTGGTATTTTGTTTATTTATTTTGATACGAATTACATGATTATATGTGTATTTTGTACATATTTTTTTATACGTATTTACATTATTTAATGTGTATTTTGTTTATATATTTTCATACAAACTTACGTTATTATATGTGTATTTGTATAAATATTTTGATACAAATTTACTTTATTTCATGTATTTTGTATATATATTTCAATTCAAATTTCGCTTATTTGTGTATTTTGTATATATTTTCATACAAATTTAATTACTGTGTATTTTTGTAAATAGTTTCATATAAATTTACGTTATTTTATGTATTTTGTATATTTATACAAATACACATTCTTTTATTGGTATTTTGTTTATTTATTTTGATACGAATTTACATTATTTTATGTATTTTTATATATTTTTTTATACGTATTTACTTCATTTTATGTGTATTTTATATATATTTATAGAAATCTACGTTATTTTATGTGTATTCGTATATATATTTTGAAACGAATTTACATTGTTTTATATGTATTTTGCATATCTATTTCAATACAAATTTACCTTATTGTATGTGTTTTTTGTATATTTATTTTAAAACAAATTTAATTTTTTTATGTGTATTTTGGTATATATATTTTTATAAATAAAAAAAATGCGTTATTTTATGGGTATTTTGCTTCTTTATTTTCATACAAATTTACATTATTTTATTAATAATCTGTGTATTTATATTGATACGATTTTACATTATTCTATTTGTGTTTTGTACATATTTTTTTATACACATTTACGTTATTTTAAGTGTATTTGTTTATGTATTTTCATTCAAATTTACATTATTTTATGTGTATTTTGTGTATGTATTTCAATACAAATTTACCTAATTTTATGTGTATTTTGTATATTTATTTTCATACAAATTTAAAATATTTTTGTGAATTTTTGTATATAGTTTGATACAAATTTAGGTTATTTTATGTGTATTTTGTATATCTATTTTCATACAAATACACCTTCTTTTATTGATATTTTGGTTATTTATTTTGACGCGAATTTACATTATTTAATGTGTATTTTGAATATATATTTTTATACGTATTTACATCATTTCATGTGTATTTTGTATAGTTTTAAACAAATTTATATTATTTAATGTGTATTTTGTATATATATATTTATACAAATACATTCTTTATTGGTATTTTGTTTATTTATTTTGATACTAATTTACATTATTTTATGTATTTTGTATACATTTTTATACGTATTTACTTAATTTTATGTGTATTTTGTATATATATTTTTATAGAAATCTACCTTATTTCATGTGTATTCGTATATATATTTTGAAACAAATTTACATTGTTTATATGTATTTTGCATATCTATTTTTTGTGTATTCTGTATTTATTTTTGTTATACATAGAATAATATAAAATCGTATCAAAATAAGTACACAGAATATCAATAAAATAATTTAAATTTGTATGAAAAAAAAGATGCTAAATACCCATATATAAAGCATATTTTTTTTTTAAAATACATATACAAAAATACACATAGAATAATTAAATTTGTATTAAAATTAATATACAAAATGCACACATACAATAAGGTAAATTTGTATTGAAAAAAAAAGCGCAAAATACAAATAAAACAGTGTAAATTTGTTTCAAAATATATATACGAATACACATAAAATAACGTATATTTTTATAGAAATATATATACAAAATACACATGAAATTATGTAAATACGTATAAAAATATATATATAAAATACATATTAAGTAATGTAAATGCGTGTCAAAATAAATAAACAAAATATCATGAAAAGAATGTGTATTTGTATGAAAATAAATAATAGATAATAAATTTGTATGAAATATAAATGCAAGATACACATTAAATAATGTAAATATGTATAAAAAAAAATATATACAAAAAACAAATAGAATAATGTAAAATCGTATCAAAATAAATACACCGAATATTAATAAAATAATGTAAATTTGTATGAAAATAAAGATGCAAAATTCCCATCAAATAGCGCATTTCTTATAAAAATATATATACCAAAATACACATAAAATATTTAAATTTGTATTGAAATAAATATACAAAATGCACATACAATAAGGTAAACTTCTATTGAAAGAGATATGCAAAAATACATATAAAACAATGTAAATTTGTTTATATACGAATATATATACGAATACACATAAAATAACGTAGATTTCTATAAAAATATATATACAAAAAAAACATAAAATTAGGTAAATACGTATAAAAAAATGTAAACAAAATACACATAAAATAATATAAACTCGAAACAAATAAATAAACAAAATAATAATATAAGAATGTGCATTTGTTCTGTGTATTTTTGTATATAGTTTTATACAAATTTACGATATTTTTTGTGTATTTTGTATATTTATATATATACAAATACACATTCTTTTACTGGTATTTTGTTTATTTATTTTGATACGATTTTTATGTGTATTTTGTATTCATTTTTTTATACGTATTTACTTCATTTTATGTGTATTTTGTATATATTTTTATAGAAATCAACGTTATTTTATGTGTATTCGTATATATATTTTGAAACAAATTTACATTGTTTTATATGTATTTTGCATATCTATTTCAATACAAATTTACCTTACAGTATGTGCATTTTTTATATTTATTTTAATACAAATCTTAATATTTTATGTGTATTTTGGTACATATATTTTTATAAAAAATGCGTTATTTTATGGCTATTTTGCATCTTTATTTTCATACAAATTTACATTATTTAATTAATATTCTGTGTATTTATTTTGATACGATTTTACATTATGCTATTTGTTTTTTGTATATATTTTTTTATACATATTTACATTATTTAATTAGTATTTTGTATATATATTTGATACAAATTTACGTTATTTTAAGTGTATATGTTTATATATTTTCATTCAAATTTCCATTATTTTTTGTGTATTTTGTATATGTATTTCAATACAAATTTACCTAATTTTATGTGTATTTTGTATATTTATTTTCATACAAATTTAAATTATTTTTGTGTATTTTTGTATATAGTTTTATACAAACTTAGGTTATTTTATGAGTATTTTGTATATCTATTTTCATACAAATACACATTCTTTTATTGATATTTTGTTTATTTATTTTGACGAGAATTTAAATTATTTAATGTGTATTTTGTATATATATTTTTATACGTATTTACATCATTTCATGTGTATTTTGTATATATATTTCTATAGAAATCTACGTTATATTATGTGTATTCGTATATAGATTTTTAGACAAATTTACACTTTTATGTGTATTTTGCATATTTTTTCAATACAAATTCACCTTATTGTATATGGATTTTGTATATTAATTTTAATACAAATTTAGTTATTCTATGTGTATTTGTGTATATGTATTTTTATAAAAATATGCTTTATTTTATGGGTATTTTGCATCTTTATTTTCATACAAATTTACGTTATTTTATTGATATTCTGCTCATTCATTTTGATACGATTTGACATTATTCTATGTGTATTTTGTATATATTTTTCATACAAATTTGCGTTATTTTATGTGTATTTGTTTATATATTTTGACACAAATTTACAATATTTTATGGGTATTTTGTATATATATTCCAAAAGAAATTTACCTAGTTTTATGTGTATTTTGAATATCTATTTTCATTCAAACTCAAATTATTTATATGTATTTTTGAATGTATTTGAATACAAATTTTAGTTAGGTTATGTGTATTTTGTAAATCTATTTTCATTCAAATATATATTATTTTATTGGTATTATGTTGATTTATATTGATACGAATTTACATTATTTTATATGTACTTTTTATATATATTTTTATACGCATTTACATTATTTAATATTTATTTTGAATATATAATTTTATACAAATTCATGGTATTTTATGTGTATTTGTATATATACTTTCATATAAATTTACATTATTTTATGTGTATTTTGTACATATATTTCATTACAAATTTACCTTATTGTATGTGCATTTTGTATATTTATTTCAATACCAAATTTAAATATTTTATGTGTATTTTGGTATATATATTTTTATAAGAAATGCGCTATTTTATGGGAATTTTGCATCTTTATTTTGATACAAATTTACATTATTTTATTAATATTCAGTGTATTTATTTTGATACGATTTTACATTATTCTATTTGTTTTTTGTATATACTTTTTTATACATATTTACATTATTTAATGTGTATCTTGCATATATATTTTATACAAATTTATTATCTATTATGTATTTTCATACAAATACACATTCTTTTCATGATATTTTGTTTATTTATTTTGACACGAATTTACATTATTTGATATGTATTTTGTATATATATTTTTATACGTATTTACATAATTTCAAATGTATTTTGTATATATATTTTTATAGAAATCTACTTTATTTTATGTGTATTCGTATATATATTTTGAAACAAATTTACATTGTTTTATATGTATTTTTGAATATCTCTTTCAATACAAATTTACCTTACTGTATATGCATTTTGTATATTTATTTCAATACAAATTTAAATATTTTATGTGTATTTTGGTATATATATTTTTATAAAAAATGCGATAATTTTTGGGAATTTTGCATCTTTATTTTCATACAAATTTACATTACTTTATTGATATTCTATGTTTTTATTTTGATACGATTTTACATTATTCTATTTGTTTTTTGTATATATTTTTTTATACACATTTACATTATTGAATGTGTATCTTGCATATATATTTTATAAAAATTTACGTTATTTTAAGTGTATTTGTTTATATATTTTCATTCAAATTTACATTATTTGATGTGAATTTTGTATATGTATTTTTGTATATAGTTTTATACAAATTTAGGTTATTTTATGTACGCATTTACATTATTTAGTGTGTGTTTTTATATATATTTTATGGAAATTTACTTTATTTTATGTGCATTTTTGTACATATATTTTTATAGAAATTTGCGTTATTTGTATATGTTTTCTCATACAAATTTACATTATTTTATTGCTATTTTGTTTATTTATTTTGATACGAGTTACATGATTATATGTGTATTTTGTACATATTTTTTATACGTATTTACATTACTTAATGTGTATTTTGTTTATATATTTTTAAACAAATCTACGTTATTATATGTATTTGTATAAATATTTTGATACAGATTTACATTATTTTATGTATTTTGTATGTACATTTCAATTCAAATTTAGCTTATTTTAGCTGTATTTTGTATATATATTTTCATACAAATTTAATTACTTCTGTGTATTTTTGTATATAGTTTTATACAAATTTACGATATTTTTTGTGTATTTTGTATATTTATATTTATACAAATACACATTCTTTTACTGGTATTTTGTTTATTTATTTTGATACGATTTTTATGTGTATCTTATATACATTTTTTTATACGTATTTACTTCATTTTATGTGTATTTTGTATATATTTTTATAGAAATCAAGGTTATTTTATGTGTATTCGTATATATATTTTGAAACAAATTTACATTGTTTTATATGTATTTTGCATATCTATTACAAATTTACCATACAGTATGTGCAATTTTTATATTTATTTTAACCTAAATTTTAATATTTTATGTGTATTTTGGTATATATATTTTTATAAAAAATGCGTTATTTTATGGCTATTTTGCATCTTTATTTTCAAACAAATTTACATTATTTTATTAGTATTCTGTGTATTTATTTTGATACGATTTTACATTATTCTATTTGTGTTTTGTATATATTTTTTTATACATATTTACATTATTTAATTAGTATTTTTTATATATATTTGAAACAAATTTACGTTGTTTTAAGTGTATATGTTTATATATTTTCATTGAAACTTCCATTATTTTATGTGTATTTTGTATATGTATTTCAATACAAATTTACCTAATTTTATGTGTATTTTGTATATTTATTTTCATACAAACTTAAATTATTTTTGTGTATTTTTGTATATAGTTTTATACAAACTTAGTTTATTTTATGAGTATTTTGTATATCTATTTTCATACAAATACACATTCTTTTATTGATATTTTGTTTATTTATTTTGACCAGAGTTTAAATTATTTAATGTGTATTTTGTATATATATTTTTATACTTATTTACATCATTTCATTTGTATTTTGTATATATATTTCTATAGAAATCTACGTTATATTATGTGTATTCGTATATAGATTTTTAAACAAATTTACACTTTTATGTGTATTTTGCATATTTTTTCAATACAAATTTACCTTATTGTATATGCATTTTGTATATTAATTTTAATACAAATTTAATTATTCTATGTGTATTTTTGTTTATGTATTTTTTTTAAAATTATGCTTTATTTTATGGGTATTTTGCATCTTTATTTTCATACAAATTTACATTATTTTATTGATATTCTGCTCATTCATTTTGATACGATTTGACATTATTCTATGTGTATTTTGTGTATATTTTTCATACAAATTTACGTTATTTTATGTGTATTTGTTTATATATTTTGACAAAAAATTACAATATGTTATGGGTATTTTGTATATATATTTCAAAAGAAATTTACCTTGTTTTAGGTGTATTTTGAATATCTATTTTCATACAAACTCAAATTATTTTTATGTATTTTTGTATAGTTTTCAATACAAATGTTAGTTATGTTATGTGTATTTTGTAAATCTATTTTTATTCAAATATATATTATTTTATTGGTATAATGTTGATTTATATTGATACGAGTTTACATTACTTTATATGTACTTTTTATATATATTTTCATACGCATTTACATTATTTAATGTTTATTTTGAATATATAATTTTATACAAATTCATGGTATTTTATGTGTATTTGTATATATATTTTCATATAAATTTAAATTATTTTATGTGTATTTTGTACATATATTTCATTACAAATTTACCTTATTTTATGTTTATTTTGTATGTGTATTTTGTACATTTATATTTATACAAATACACATTCTTTTATTGATATTTTGTTTATTTATTTTGTTTCGAGTTTATATTATTTTATGTGTATTTTGTTTACATTTTTTTATACGTATTTACCTAATTTTATGTGTATTTTGTATATATATTTTTATAGAAATCTACGTTATTTTATGTGTATTCGTATATATATTTTGAAACAAATTTACATTGTTTTATATGTATTTTTGCATATCTCTTTCAATAGAAGTTTACCTTATTGTATGTGCATTTTGTATATTTATTTCAATACAAATTTAAATATTTTATGTGTATTTTGGTATATATATTTTTATAAGAAATGCGCTATTTGATGGGAATTTTGCATCTTTATTTTCATACAAATTTACATTATTTTATTAATATTCGGTGTATTTATTTTGATACGATTTTACATTATTCTATTTGTTTTTTGTATATATTTTTTTTTTTACATATTTACATTATTTAATGTGTATCTTGCATATATATTTCATACAAATTTATTATCTATTATTTATTTTCATACAAATACACATTCTTTTCATGATATTTTGTTTATTTATTTTGACACGAATTTACATTACTTCATATTTATTTTATATATATATTTTTTTACGTATTTACATAATTTCATGTGTATTTTGTATATATATTTCTATAGAAATCTACGTTATTTTATGTGTATTCGTATATATATTTTGAAACAAATTTACTTTGTTTTATATGTATTTTTGAATATCTCTTTCAATACATATTTACCTTACTGTATATGCATTTTGTATATTTATTTCAATACAAATTTAAATATTTTATGTGTATTTAGGTGTATTTACACTGTTTTATTTGTATTTTGCGTTTTTTTTTTTCAATACAAATTTACCTTATTGAATGTGTGCATTTTATATATTAATTTTAATACAAATTTAGTTATTCTATGTTTATTTTTGTATATGTATTAAAAAAAATATGCTTTATCTTATGGGTATTTTGCATCTTTATTTTCATACAAATTTAAATTATTTTATTGATATTCTGTGTACTTGTTTTGATACGATTTTACATTATTCTATGTATAACAAAAATAAATACAGAATACACAAAAATAGATATGCAAAATACATATAAACAATGTAAATTTGTTTCAAAATATATATACGAATACACATGAAATAAGGTAGATTTCTATAAAAATATATATACAAAATACACCTGAAATTAAGTAAATACGTATAAAAAATGTATACAAAATACACATAAAATAATGTAAATTATTATCAAAATAAATAAACAAAATACCAATAAAAGAATGTGTATTTGTATAAATATATATATACAAAATACACATTAAATAATATAAATTTGTTTAAAACTATACAAAATACACATGAAATGATGTAAATACGTATAAAAATATATATACAAAATACACATTAAATAATATAAATTCGCGTCAAAATAAATAAACAAAATATCAATAAAAGAATGTGTATTTGTATGAAAATAGATATAGAAAATACACATAAAATAACCTAAATTTTTTTTAAATTGTATGAAAATAAATATACAAAATACATATAAAATTAGGTAAATTTGTATTGAAATACATACACAAAATACACATAAAATAATGTAAATTTGAATGAAAATACATAAACAAATACACTTAAAATAACGTAAATTTGTATAAAAAAATATGTACAAAACACAAATAGAATAATGCAAAATCGTATCAAAATAAATACACAGAATATTAATAAAATAATGCAAATTTGTATGAAAATAAAGAAGCAAAATACCCATAAAATAACGCTTTTTTTTTTTTATAAAAATATATATACCAAAATACACATCAAAAAATTAAATTTGTATTAAAATAAATATACAAAAAACACATACAATAAGGTAAATTTGTATTGAAATAGATATGCAAAATACATATAAAACAATGTTATTTTTTGTGTATTCGTATATATATTTTGAAACAAATTTACATTGTTTTGTATGTATTTTTGAATGTCTCTTTCAATACAAATTTACCTTACCATATATACCAAAATACACATAAAAAAATTAAATTTGTATTAAAATAAATATATAAAAAACACATACAATAAGGTAAATTTGTATTGAAATAGATATGCAAAATACTTATAAAACAATGTAAATTTGTTTCAAAATATATATACGAATACACATAAAATAACGTAGATTTCTATAAAAATATAAATACAAAATACACATAAAATGAAGTAAATACGTATAAAAAAATGTATACAAAATACACATAAAATAATGTAAATTCGCATCAAAAAAAAATATACAAAATACCAATAAAAGAATGTGTATTTGTATAAATATAAATATACAAAATACACATAAAATAACGTAAATTTATACAAAACTATATACAAAAATACACAGAAGTATTTTAATTTCTATGAAAATAGATATACAAAATAAGGTAAATTCGTTTCAAATTCAATAAACAAAATTCAGATAAAAAACGAATATTTGAAGAAAAAATAAATATACAAAATACACATAAAATAACGACAATTTGTATGAAAATATATAAAAAAATAAACAAAAATAATTTCCATTTGTATGAAAATATATAAAATTAGGTTAATTTGTATTGAAATACATATACAAAATACACATAAAATAATGTAAATTTGAAAGAAAATATATAAACAAATACACATATAATAACGTAAATGTGTATGAAATATATGAACAAAATACACATTAAATAATGTAAATATGTATAAAAAAATATATACAAAGCACAAATAGAATAATGTAAAATCGTATCAAAATATATACACAGAATATTAATAAAATAATGCAAATTTGTATGAAAATTAAGATGCAAAATACATATAAAATAACGCATTTTTTATAAAATTATTGATACCAAAATACACATAATATATTTCAATTTGTATTAAAATAAATATACAAAATGCACATACAATAAGGTAAATTTGTATTGAAATAGATATGCAAAATACATATAAAATAATGTAAATTTGTTTCAAAATATATATACGAATACACATAAAATAACGTAGATTTCTAAAAAAAATACATATACAAAATACACATAAAATTAAGTAAATACGTATAAAAAAATGTATACAAAATACACTTAAAATAATGTAAATTCGTATAAATGTAAATAAACAATATACCAATAAAAGAATGTGTATTTGTATAAATATAAATATACAAAATGCACATAAAATAACGTAAATTTATATAAAACTATATACATAAAATAACGCAAATTTCTATGAAAATATATGTACAAAAATGAACATAAAATAAATTTGAATAAAAATATATATACAAAACACACATTAGATAATGTAAATGAGTATAAAAATATGTATAGAAAATACCTATGAAATAATCTAAATTCGTATCGAATTAAATTAAGAAAATACCAATAAAATAATGTAATTTTGGATGAAAATATATATACAAAATACACATAAAATAACCTAAATACAAATACAAATATACACATAAAATATTGTATTTTGTATATACATTTCAATTCAAATTTAGCTTATTTTATCTGTATTTTGTATATCTATTTTCATACGAATTTAATTACTTCTGTTTATTTTTGTATATAGTTTTATACAAATTTACGTTATTTTATGTGTATTTTTTATATTTATATTTATACAAATACACATTCTTTTATTGGTATTTTGTTTATTTATTTTGATACGAATTTACATTATTTTATGTGTATTTTGTATACGTATTTACTTCATTATATGTGAATTTTGTATATATATTTTTATACAAATCTACGTTATTTTATGTGTATTCGTATATATATTTTGAAACAAATTTACATTGTTTTATATGTATTTTGCATATCTATTTCAATACAGATTTACCTTATTGTATGTGTATTTTGTATATTTATTTTAACACAAATTAATTTTTTCATGTGTATTTTGGTATATATATTTTTATAAAAAATGCGTTATTTAATGGGTATTTTGCATCTTCATTTTCATACAAATTTACATTATTTTATTAATATTCTGTGTATTTATTTTGATACGATTTTACATTATTCTATTTGTGTTTTGTATATATTTTTTTATACATATTTACATTATTTAAAATGTATTTTGTATATTTTAAAACAAATTTACGTTATTTTATGCGCATCTGTTAAAATATTTTGATACAAATTTACATTATTTTATGTATTATGTATATATATTTCAATACAAATTTAGTTTATTTTATGTATATTTTGTATATCTATTTTCATTCGTATCAAAATAAATAAACAAAATAGCAATAAAATAATGTAAATTTGTATGAGAAAACATATACAAATACACATAAATTAACGCAAATTTCTAAAAAAATATATGTACAAAAATGCACATAAAATAAAGTAAATTTGCATAAAAATATATATACAAAACACACATTAAACAATGTAAATGCGTACATAAAATAACCTAAATTTGTATAAAACTATATACAAAAATACACAAAAATATTTAAAATTTGTATGAAAAGAAATATACAAAATACTCATAAAATTAGGTAAATTTGTATTGAAATACATATATAAAATACACATAGAATAATGTAAGTTTGAATGAAAATATATAAACAAATACACTTAAAATAACGTAAATTTGTATAAAATATATATATGCAAGATACACATTAAATAATGTAAATGTGTATAAAAAAATATATACAAAAAAGAAATAGAATAATGTAAAATCCTATCAATATAAATACACAGAATATCAATAAAATAATGTAAATTTGTATGAAAAGAAAGATGCAAAATTCCCATAAAAGAGCGCATTTTTTATAAAAATATATATACCAAAATACACATAAAATATTTAAATTTGTATTGAAATAAATATACAAAATGCATATACAGTAAGGTAAATATGTATTGAAAGAGATATTCAAAAATACATATAAAACAAAGTAAATTTGTTTCAAAATATATATACGAATACACATAAAATAACGTAGATTTCTATAGAAATATATATACAAAATACACATGAAATTATGTAAATACGTATAAAAATATATATTCAAAATACATATCTAGGTAAATTCGTGTCAAAATAAATAAACAAAATATCATGAAAAGAATGTGTATTTGTATGAAAATAAATAATAGATAATAAATTTGTATGAAATATATATGCAAGATACACATTAAATAATGTAAATATGTATAAAAAAAATATATACAAAAAACAAATAGAATAATGTGAAATCGGATCAAAATAAATACACCGAATATTAATAAAATAACTTAAATTTGTATGAAAATAAAGATCCAAATTCCCATCAAATAGCGCATTTCTTATAAAAATATATATACCAAAATACACATAAAATATTTAAATTTGTATTGAAATAAATATACAAAATGCACATACAATAAGGTAAACTTGTATTGAAAGAGATATGCAAAAATACATATAAAACAATGTAAATTTGTTTCAATATATATATATATATAAAAATACACATAAAATAACGTAGATTTCTATAAAAATATATATACAAAATACACATAAAATTAAGTAAATACGTATAAAAATAGATATACAAAATACACTTAGAATAATGTAAAATTGTTTCAAAAAAAAAATATATATATAAATAAAATAATGTAAATTTGTATGAAAATAAAAATGCAAAATACCCATAAAATAAAGCATATTTTTATAAAAATACATATACAAAAATACACATAGCATAATTAAATTTGTATTAAAATTAATATACAAAATGCATATACAATAAGGTAAATTTGTATTGAAAAAATATGCAAAATACACATAAAACAGTGTAAATTTATTTCAAAATCTATATACGAATACTTATAAATCAACGTAGATTTCTATAGAAATATATATAGAAAATACACATCAAATGATGTAAACACGTATATAAATATATATATAAAATACACATTAAATAATGTAAATTCGCGTCAAAATAAATAAACAAAATATCAATAAAAGAATGTGTATTTGTATGAAAATAGATATACAATATACACATAAAATCATCTAAATTTGTATAAAACTATATACAAAAATACACAAAAATAATTTTAATTTGTATGAAAATAAATATACAAAATACACATAAAATTACGTAAATTTGTATTGAAATACATTTACAAAATACACATAAAATAATGTAAATTTGAATGAAAATATATAAACAAATACACTTAAAATAACGTAAATTTGTATAAAATATATATAAAAAATACACATTAAATAATGTAAATATGTATAAAAAAATATATACAAAACACAAATAGAATAATATAAAATCGTATCAAAATAAATACACAGAATATTAATAAAATAATGTAAATTTGAATGAAAATTAAGATGCAAAATACCCATACAATAACGCATTTTTTATAAAAATATTTATACCAAGACACACATAAAGTATTTGAATTTGTATTAAATAAATATACAAAATGCACATACAATAAGGTAAATTTGTATTGAAATAGATATGCAAAATACATATAAAACCATGTAAATTTTTTTCAAAATATATATACGAATACACATAAAATAACGTAGATTTCTATGAAAATAAATACACAAAATACACATAAAATGAAGTAAATTTGTATAAAACTATATACATTAATACACAGAAATAATCAAATTTGTATGAAAATATATATACAAAATACAGCTAATTTGAATTGAATATAATAACGTAGATTTGTTTAAAAATATATAAACAAAATACACATTAAGTAATGTAATTACGTATAAAAAATATGTACAAAATACACATATAATCATGTAATTCGTATAAAAATAAATAAACAAAAGAGCACTAAAATAATGTAAATTTGTATGAGAAAACATATACAAATAACGCAAATTTCTATAAAAATATATGTACAAAAATGCACATAAAATAAAGTAAATTTGCATAAAAATATATATACAAAACACACACTAAATAATGTAAATGCGTACATAAAATAACCTAAATTTGTATAAAACTATATACAAAAATACACAAAAATAATTTAAACTTGTTTGAAAAGAAATATACAAAATACACATAAAATTAGGTAAATTTGTATTGAAAAACATATACAAAATACACATCAAATAATGTAAATTTGAATGAAAATCTATAAACAAATACACTTAAAATAACGTAACTATTTGGGTTTTGTATAAATTTTTTTTATTCATATTTACATTACTTAATGTGTATTTTGTATATATATTTTATACAAATTTACGTTATTTTAAGTGTATTTGTTTATGTATTTTTATTCCAATTTACATTATTTTATGTGTATTTTGTAAATGTATTTCAATACAAATTTACCTAATTTTATGTGTATTTTGTATACTTATTTTCAAACAAATTTAAATTATTTTTGTTTATTTTTGTATATAGTTTTATACAAATTTACGTTATTTTATGTGTATTTTGTATATCTATTTTCATACAAATACACACTCTTTTATTGATATTTTGTTTATTATTTTGACACGAATTTACATTATTTAATGTCTATTTTGTATATATATTTTTTTACGTATTTACAGCATCTCAAGTGTATTTTGTATATATATTCCTATATAAATCTCCGTTATTTTATGTGTATTCGTATACATATTTTGAAACAAATTTACATTGTTTTATGTGTATTTTGCATATTTTTTTAATAAAAATTTACCATATTCTATGTGCATTTTGTATATTAATTTTACTACAAATTTAATTATTGAATGTGTATTTATGTATATATATTTTTATAAAAATATGCTTTATTTTATTGATATTTTGCATCTTTATTTTCATACAAATTTACATTATTTTATTGATATTTTGTGTATTTATTTTGATACGAATTTATATTATTTTCTATGTGTATTTTGTATATATATTTAATACAAATGTACGTTATTTTATGTGTATTTGTTTTCCTTTCATACAAATTTTCATTATTTTATGTGTATTTTGTACATGTACAAATTTGTACAAATCTAACTAATTATATGTGTATTTTGTACATCAATTTTCATAAAAATTGAAATTATTTCTGTTTTTTTTTTATATATATTTTTATACAAATTTTCGTTATTTTATGTGTATTTTGTATATTTATTTTCCTACAAATATACATTCTTTTATCGGAATTTTGTTTGTTTATTTTGATACGAATTTACATTGTTTTAGGTGTATTTGGTATATATATTTTTCTACTATTTACATCATTTTATATGTATTTTGTATGTATATTTTCATAGAAATTTACTCTATTTTATGTGTATTCGTATATATATTTTGATACAAATTTACATTATTAATGTGTATTTTGCATATGTATTTCAATACAAATTTACTTTATTGTATACGCATTTTGTATATTTATTTCAATACAAATTTAATTATTTCATGTGTATTTTTGTATATATATTTTTATGCATATATGCGTTATTATATGGGTATTTTGCATCTTTATTTTCATACAAATTTAAATTATTTTATTGATATTCTGTTTATTTATTTTGATACGATTTAACATTATTCTATGTGTATTTTGTATATATGTTTTTATACATATTTACATTATTTAATGTATATTTTGTATATATATTTTATCCATATTTACGTTATTTTATGTGTATCTGTTTATATATTTTCATACAAATTTACATTATTTTATGTGTATTTTGTATATGTATTTCAATACAAATTTGCCTAACTTTATGTGTATTTTGCATATCTATTTTCAAACAAATTTTAATTTTTTTTGTGTATCTTTGTATTCATTTTTATACAAATTTTAGTTATTTTATTTATATTTTGTATATATATTTTCCTACAAATATAGAATCTTTTATTATAGTTTTGTTTATTTATTTTGATACGAGTTTACATTATTTTATGTGTATTTTGTATATATATTTTTCTACGTATTTACATTATTTTATGTGTATTTTGTATATATATTTTAATAAAAATTTACATTATTTTATTGTGTGTATTCCTATTTATTTTGATACAAATTTTATACAAATTCATGTTATTTTATGTGTATTTGTATATATATTTTCATAAAAATGTATATTATTTTACGTGTATTTTTACATATTTTTCATAACAAATTTACCTTATTTTTTTATTATTTTGTATATTTATTTCATTCAATTTTAAATTATTTTATGTGTATATTTGTATTTATATTTACGTAATTTTTTGTGTATTTTCTATATATATTTTCATCCAAAATTACATTATTTTATTGGTATTTTCTTTATTTAACTCGATACGAATTAAGATTTTTTCATAGGTATTTTGTATACATATGTTTATAGTCATTTACATTATGTAATGTGTGTTTTGTATACATTTTTTAATGCAAATTTATTTTATGTACATTTTTTTACATATATTTTTATAGAAATTTATTTATTTTATGTGTATTTTGTATATGTTTTCTCATAAAAATTTACAGTATTTTATTGGTATTTTGTTTCTTTATTTTGATACGAATTACATGATTATATGTGTATTTTGTATATATTTTTTATACGTAATTACATTATTTAATGTGTATTTTGTTTATATATTTTTATATAAAATTTACGTAATTATATGTGCATTTGTAAAAAATATTTTGAAACAAATTTACTTTATATTATGTATTTTGTACATATATTTCAATTCAAATTAAGCTTACTTTGTGTGTATTTTGTATATCTGTTTTCATACAAATTTAATTATTTCTGTGTATCTTTATATATTGTTTTATATAAATTTACCTTATTTTATGTGCATTTTGTATATTTATATTTATACAAATGTGCAAAATACATATAAAACAATGTAAATTTCGTTTCAAAATATATATTCGAATACACATAAAATAACGTAGATTTCTTTAAAAATATATATACAAAATACACATAAAATGAAGTAAATACACAGAAAATAATGTAAATTCGTATCAAAATAAATAAACAAAATGCCAATAAAAGAATGTGTACTTGTATAAATATAAATATACAAAATACACATAAAATAAAGTAAAATTGTATAAAATACTATATACAAAATAAACAAAATATATATATATATATATATATATATATATATATATATATATATATATATATATATATATATATATATATATATATATATATGTATATATATATATATATATATATATATATATATATATATATATATATATATATATATATATATATATATATATATATATATATATATATATATATATATATATATATATATATATATATATCTGTGTATTTTGTATACATATTTTTAGACATATTTACATTATTTAATGTATATTTTGTACATATATTTTATGGAAATTTACGTTATCTTATGTGTATTTGTTTATATAGTTTCATACAAATTTATATTATTTTATGTGTATTTTGTATATGTATTTCAATAAAAATTTGCCTAATTTCATGTGTATTTTGCATATCTATTTTCAAACAAATAAAAAAAAAATTGTGTATTTTTGTATATATTTTTATACAAATTTTTGTTATTTTATTTGTATTTTGTATATATATTTTCCTACAAATATAACTTCTTTTAGAGGAAATTTTGTTTATTTATTTTGATACGAATTTACATTATTTTATGTGTATTTTGTATATATATTTTTCTATGTATTTACATTATTTAATGTGTATTTTGTATATATATTTTCATAAAAATTTTCGTTATTTTATTGTGTGTATTCGTATATATTTTGATACAAATTTACTTTATTTTATGTGTTTTTTGCATATCTATTTCAATAAAAATCTACTTTATTGTATGTGTATTTTGTATATTTCTTTTAATACAAATTTAATTATTTTATGTGTATTTTTGTATATATTTTTTTTTAAATATGAGTTGTTTTATTGGTATATTGCATCTTTAATTTTATAAATTTTTACATTACGTACATATCATTTATACGTATTTACATTATTTAATGTGTATTTTGTTTATATATTTTTTTACAAATTTACGTTATTATATGTGTATTTGAATATATATTTTGATGCAAATTTACATTATTTTATGGATTTTCTATATTTATTTCAATTCAAATTTAGCTTATTTCATGTGTCTTTTGTATATCTATTTTCATACAATTTTTTTTTTTTTGTTTATTTTTGTATATAGTTTTATACAATTTTACGTTATTTTATGTGGATTTTGTATATTTATATTTATACAAGTGCACATTCTTTTATTGGCATTTAGTTTATTTATTTTGATACGAATTTACATTATTTTATGTGTATTTTGTATACATTTCCTTATACGTATTTACTTCATTTTATGTGTATTTTGTATGTATATTTTTAGAGAAATCTACGTTATTTTATGTGTATTCGTATATATATTTTGAAAGAAATTTACATTGTTTTATATGTATTTTGCATATCTATTTCAATAAAAATTTACCTTATTGTATGTTCATTTTGTATATCTATTGTAATACAAATTTAAATATTTTATGTGTATTTTGGTATATATATTTTCATAAAAAATGCGTTGCTTTTTAATGGTTATTTTGCATTTTAATTTTCATACAAATTTACATTATTTTATTAATATTCTGTGTATTTTTTTTTTATACTATTTTACATTACTCTATTTGTATTTTGTATATATTTTTTTATACATATTTACATTATTTAATGTGTATTTTATATATATATTTCATACAAATTTACGTTTTTTTAAGTGTATTTGTTTATATATTTTCATTCAAATTTACATTATTTTATGTGTATTTTGTATATGTATTTCAATACAAATTTACCTAATTTTATGTGTATTTTGTATATTAATTTTCATAAAATTTAAATTATTTTTTGTGTATTTTTGTATAGAGTTTTATACAAATTTACAATATTTAATGTGTATTTTGTATATCTATTTTCATACAAATACACATTCTTTTATTGAAATTTTGTTTATTTATTTTGACACGAATTTACATTATTTAATGTGTATTGTGTATTTATATTTTTATACGTATTTACGTCATTTCATCTATTTTTTGTATATATATTTCTATAGAAATCTTCGTTATTTTATGTATATTCGTATATATATTTTGAAACAAATATACATTGTTTTATGTGTATTTTGCATATTCTTTCAATACAAATCTACCTTATTGTATGTGCATTTTGTATATATATATATATATATATATATATATATATATATATATATATATATATATATATATATATATATATATATATATATATATATATATTTATATAAATATATATATATATATATATATATATATATATATAGATATATATATATATATATATATATATATATATATATATATATATATATATATATATATTCCTACAAATATACATTCTTTTATTGGAATTTTGTTTATTTATTTTGATACGAGTTTACATTATTTTATGTGTATTTTGTATATGTATTTTTCTACGTATTTACATTATTTTATGTGTATTTTGTATATATATTTTCATAAAATTTACGTTATTTTATTGTGCGTATTTGTATCTATTTTGTTAAAAATTTACATTATTTTATGTGTATTTTGCATTTCTATTTCAATACAAATTTACCTTATAGTATGTGTATTTTGTATATCTATTTTCATACAAATTTAATTACTTTTGTGTATTTTTGTATATACTTTTATATCAATTTACGTTATTTTATGTGTATTTTGTATATTTATATTTATACAAATACACATTCTTTTATTAGTATTTTCTTTATTTATTTCGATACGAGTTTACATTATTTTATATGTATTTTGTACACATTTTTTTATACGTATTTACTTCATTTTATGTGTATTTTGTATATATATATCTTTATAGAAATCTGCGTTATTTTATGTGTTTTCGTATATATATTTTGAAACAAATTTACATGGTTTTATATGTATTTTGCAAATCTATTTCAATACAAATTTACCTTATTGTGTGTGCATTTCGTATATTTATTTTAATACAAATTCAAATATTTTATGTGTGTGTTGGTATATATATTTTTATAAAAAATGCGTTATTTTATGGGTATTTTGCATCTTTATTTTCATGCAAATTTATATTATTTTATTAATATTCTGTGTATTTATTTTGGTACGATTTTACATTATTCTATTTGTGTTTTGTATATATTTTTTATACATATTTACATTATTTAATATGTATTTTGTATAAATATTTCATACAATTTTACGTTATTTTAACTGTATTTGTTTATATATTTTCCTTCAAACTTACATTATTATATGTGTATTTTCTATATGTATTTCAATACAAATTTGCCTAATTTTATGTGTATTTTGCATATCTATTTTCAAAAAAGTTTAAATAATTTTTGTGTGTTTTTGTATATATTTTTATACAATTTTAGTTATTTTATTTGTATTTCCTATAAATATTTTCCTACAAATATACATTCTTTTATTGGAATTTTATCTATTTATTCTGATACGAATTTACTTTATTTTATGTGTATTTTGTATATATATTTTTCTACTTTGATAGGATTTTACATTATTCTATTTGTTTTTTGTATATATTTTTTTATACACATTTACATTATTTAATGTGTATCTTGCATATATATTTTATACAAATTTACGTTATTTTAAGTGTATTTGTTTATATATTTTCATTTAAATTTACATTATTTGATGTGTATTTTGTATATGTGTTTCAATACAAATTTACCTAATTTTATGTGTATTTTGTATATTTCTTTTCAAACAAATTTAAATAATTTTTTGTGTATTTTTGTATATAGTTTTATACAAATTTAGGTTATTTTATGTACGCATTTACATTATTTAGTGTGTGTTTTGTATATATATTTTTATGCAAATTTACTTCATTTTATGTGCATTTTTGTACATTTATTTTTTATAGAAATTTGCGTTATTTGTATATGTTTTCTCATACAAATTTATATTATTTTATTGCTATTTTGTTTATTTATTTTGATACGAATTACATGATTATACGTGTATTTTGTACATATTTTTTATACGTATTTACATTACTTAATGTGTATTTTGTTTATATATTTTTAAACAAATCTACGTTATTATATGTATTTGTATAAATATTTTGATACAGATTTACATTATTTTATGTATTTTGTATGTACATTTCAATTCAAATTTAGCTTATTTTAACTGTATTTTGTATATATATTTTCATACAAATTTAATTACTTCTGTGAATTTTTGTATATAGTTTTATACAAATTTACGATGTTTTATGTGTATTTTGTATATTTATATTTATTCAAATACACATTCTTTTACTGGTATTTTGTTTATTTATTTTGATACGATTTTTATGTGTATTTTGTATTCATTTTTTTATACGTATTTACTTCATTTTATGTGTATTTTGTATATATTTTTATAGAAATCAAGGTTATTTTATGTGTATTCGTATATATATTTTGAAACAAATTTACATCGTTTAAATGTATTTTGCATATCTATTTCAATACAAATTTACCTAATAGTATGTGCATTTTTTATATTTATTTTAATACAAATTTTAATATTTTATGTGTATTTTGGTGTATATATCTTTTTAAAAAAATGCGTTATTTTATGGCTATTTTGCATCTTTATTTTCATACAAATTTACATTATTTTATTAATATTCTGTGTATTTATTTTTGATACGATTTTACATTATTCTATTTGTGTTTTGTATATATTTTTTTATACAAATATACGTTATTTTAAGTGTATTTGTTTATGTTTTTTCATTCAAATTTACATTATTTTGATGTGTATTTTGTATATGTATTTCAATACAAATTTACCTAATTTTATGTGTATTTTGTATATTTATTTTCATACAAATTTAAAATATTTTTGTGTATTTTTGTATATAGTTTGACACAAATTTAGGTTATTTTATGTGTATTTTGCATATCTATTTTCATACAAATACACATTCTTTTATTGATATTTTGTTTATTTATTTTGACGCGAATTTACAGTATTTAATGTGTATTTTGTATATATATTTTTATACGTATTTACATCATTTCATGTGTATTTTGTATATATATTCCTATAGAAATCAACGTTATTATATGTGTATTCGTATATATGTTTTGAAACAAATTTACACTGTTTATGTGTATTTTGCGTTTTTTTTTTCAATACAAATTTACCTTATTGTATGTGCATTTTGTATATTAATTTTAATACAAATTTAATTATTCTATGTGTATTTTTGTATATGTATTTTTAAAAAAAAATATGCTTTATTTTATGGGTATTTTGCATCTTTATTTTCATACAAATTTAAATTATTTTATTGATATTCTGTGTACTTATTTTGATACGATTTTACATTATTCTATGTATAACAAAAATAAATACAGAATACACAAAAATAGATATGCAAAATACATATAAACAATGTAAATTTGTTTCAAAATATATAAATACATGTACAAAATACACATAAAATAATGTAAATTTGTACGTTCTTTTATCGGAATTTTGTTTATTGACTTTGATACGAATCTTCATTATTTTAGGTGTATTTGATATATATATATATATATATATATATATATATATATATATATATATATATATATATATATATATATATATATATATATATATATATATATATATATATATATATTTTTTTTTTTTTTTTTATACTTATTTACATAAATTTATATGTATTTTTAATATATATTTTTATAGAAATTTACTCTATTTTATGTGTATTCGTATATTTATTTTGATACAAATTTTATTATTTTATGTGTATTTTTGTATATATATTTTTAAACAAATATGCGTTTTTATATGGGTATTTTGCATCTTTATTTTCATACAAATTTACATTATTTTATTGATAGTCTGTTTATTTATTTTGATACGACTTTACGTTATTCTGTGTATTTTGTATACATATTTTTAGACATATTTACATTATTTAATGTATATTTTGTACATATATTTTATGGAAATTTACGTTATCTTATGTGTATTTGTTTATATAGTTTCATACAAATTTACATTATTTTATGTGTATTTTGTATATGTATTTCAATAAAAATTTGCCTAATTTCATGTGTATTTTGCATATCTATTTTCAAACAAATTTAAATTTTTTTTGTGTATTTTTGTATATATTTTTATACAAATTTTGTTATTTTATTTGTATTTTGTATATTTATTTTCCTACAATTATACATTCTTTTAGAGGAAATTTTGTTTATTTATTTTGATACTAGTTTACATTATTTTATGTGTATTTTGTATATATATTTTTCTATGTATTTACATTATTTAATGTGTATTTTGTATATATATTTTCATAAAATTTACGTTATTTTATAGTGTGTACTCGTATATATTTTGATACAAATTTAATTATTTTATGTGTATTTTTGTGTATATTTTTTTTTTAATATGAGCTATTTTATGGGTATATTGCATCTTTAATTTTATAAATTTTTACATTACGTACATATCTTTTATACGTATTATTTAATGTGTATTTTGTTTATATATTTTTATACAAATTTACGTTATTATATGTGTATTTGAATATATATTTTGATACAAATTTACATTATTTAATGTATTTTCTATATTTATTTCAATTCAAATTTAGCTTATTTTATGTGTCTTTTGTATATCTATTTTCATTCAAATTTATTTTTTTTATTTTATTTTTGTAAATAGTTTTATACAATTTTACGTTATTTTATGTGGATTTTGTATATTTATATTTATACAAGTGCACATTCTTTTATTGGCATTTAGTTTATTTATTTTGATACGAATTTACATTATTTTATGTGTATTTTGTATACATTTTCTTATACGTATTTACTTCATTTTATGTGTATTTTGTATATATATTTTTATAGAAATCTACGTTATTTTATGTGTATTCGTATATATATTTTGAAAGAAATTTACATTGTTTTATATGTATTTTGCATATCTATTTCAATACAAATTTACCTTATTGTATGTTCATTTTGTATATCTATTGTAATACAAATTTAAATATTTTATGTGTATTTTGGTATATATATTTTCATAAAAATGCGTTGTTTTATGGGTATTTTGCATCTTTATTTTCATACAAATTTACATTATTTTATTAATATTCTGTGTATTTATTTTGATACTATTTTACATTATTCTATTTGTCTTTTGTATATATTTTTTTATACATATTTACATTATTTAATGTGTATTTTATATATATATATTTCATAGAAATTTACGTTTTTTTAAGTGTATTTGTTTATATATTTTCATTCAAATTTACATTATTTTATGTGTATTTTGTATATGTATTTCAATACAAATTTACCTAATTTTATGTGTATTTTGTATACAATTAGGTAAATTTATATTGAAATAGATATGCAAAATACATATAATGTAAATTTGTTTCAAAATATATATACGAATACACATTAAATAACGTACATTTCTATAAAATTATATACTAATTACCCATAAAAAGAAGTAAAAACGTATACACAAATGTAGAAAAAATACACATAAAATAATGTAAATTGTATCAAATAAATAAACAAAATACCAATAAAAAATGTATTTGTATAAAATAAATATAAATACACATAAAATATCGTAAAATTATATAAAACTATATACAAAAATACACAAAATTAGTTAAATTTGTATGAAAATAGATATACAAAATACACATAAAATAAAATAAATTTGTGTATTTTTGTATATACTTTTATATCAATTTACGTTATTTTATGTGTATTTTGTATATTTATATTTATACAAATACACATTCTTTTATTAGTATTTTGTTTATTTATTTCGATACGAGTTTACATTATTTTATGTGTAATTTGTACACATTTTTTATACGTATTTACTTCATTTTATGTGTATTTTGTATATATATCTTTATAAAATATGCGTTATTTTATGTGTATTCGTATATATATTTTGAAAGAAATTTACATTGTTTTATATGTATTTTGCATATCTATTTCAATACAAATTTACCTTATTGTGTGTGCATTTCGTATATTTATTTTAATACAAATTCAAATATTTTATGTGTGTTTTGGTATATATATTTTTATAAAAAATGCGCTATTTTGGGAGTATTTTGCATCTTAATTTTCATACAAATTTACATTATTTTATTAATATTCTGTTTATTTATTTTGATACGATTTTACATTATTCTATTTGTGTTTTGTATATATTTTTGTATACATATTTACATTATTTAATGTGATTTTATATATATATTTTATACAAAATTACGTTAATTTAAGTGTATTTGTATATATATTTTAATTCAAATTTACACTATTTGATGTGTATTTTGTAAATGTATTTAAATACATTGTTTATATATTTTCATATAGATTTACATTATTTTATGAGTGTTTTGTATATGTATTTCAATCCAAAATTGACTAATTTTATGTGTATTTTGCCTATCTATTTTCAAACAAATTTAAATTATTTTTGCGTATTTTTGTATAAATTTTTATACAAATTCTAGTTATTTTATTTGTATTTTGTATATATATTTTCCTACATATAAACATTCTATTATTGCAATTTTGTTTATTTATTTCGATACGAATTTCCATTACTTTATGTGTATTTTGTACACATTTTCCGATTTCCCGTGGAATGATTATTGCCTCCAGGATAGAGACCCCTCTGTGTGTGCTCAGCGCATCACAGAGGTGATTGTCTCTGGAATGAGGCATACATTCCTCGTTCTTCTCTACTCCTCACGCTAAAAGCCTTGGTTTAATCACGCTTGTTCTCGTGCTGTCAATGATAGAGAGGTAGCTCACAAAAGATACCAGAGCCTTCAAACTAATGCTAATTATGAACTTTACATTTCTGCCCGAAATCGTGCCAAATCTATTCTCCGACTAACCAAAAATTCTTTCATTAATAGAAAATGTCAAAACCTTGCTTTCTCTAACTCTTCCCGTGACTTCTGGCATCTAGCCAAAAACATCTCCTCCAACTTCACTTCTTCATCTTTCCCTCCACTCCTCAGTCCTGACGGCAACACTGCCGTCTCATCTATATATAAGGCTGAACTCTTCTATCAAACTATTTCTAAAAACTTCACTCTGGACGATTCTGGGCATATTCCTCCTACTCATCCCCTCTGACTCCTTTATGCCTGTTATAAAGATTCTTCAAAATGATGTTTTCTATGCCTCTCTGGCCTCAATCCTCAGAAGGCTTATGGACCTGATGGAGTGCCTCTCTTGTCCTTAAAAACTGTGCCTCCGTGCTGTCACCCTGCCTGGTCAAACTCTTTCGCCTCTGCCTGTCAACATCTACCTTTCCTTCTTGCTGGAAGTATGCCTTCACACAGCCTGTACCTAAGAAGGGTGACCGCTCCAATCCCTCAAACTACCGTCCTGTTGCTTTACTTTCTTGTCTATCTAAAGCTTTTGAATCAATCCTTAACCGTAAGATTCAAAAGCACCTTTCCACTTCTGACCTTCTATCTGATCGCCAGTATGGGTTCCGCAAGGGCGTTCTACTGGTGATCTCTAACCTTCTTAACTGACTCTTGGTCAGCCTCTCTTAGCCGTTTCGGTGAAACTTTTGCTATTGCGCTGGACATATCAAAAGCTTTTGATAGGGTCTGGCACAAATCTTTGCTTTCTAAACTACCCTCCTACGGTTTCTATCCTTCTCTCTGTACCTTTATCTCCAGTTTCCTTTCTGACCGTTCTATTTCTGCCGTGGTAGACGGTCACTGTTCTTCCTCTAAATCTATTAACAGTGGTGTCCCACAGGGTTCTGTCCTATCTCCCTCTTTTCTGTTGTTCATTGATGATATTCTTTCAAAAACGAACTGTCCTATCCATTCCTACGCCGATGATTCACTCTGCATTATTCAACTTCTTTTAATAGAGACCCACCCTTCAGGAACTTAACGACTCAAGGCTGGAGGCTGCAGAACGCTTATCCTCAGACCTTACTATTATTTCCGATTGGTGCAAGAAGTAATTGGTGAACTTCAACGCCTCAAAACACAGTTTCTCCACCTATCCACTCGACACAATCTTCCAAACAACTATCCCTATTCTTTGACAACACCCAGCTATCACCTTCCTCAACACTAAACATCCTCAGTCTATCCTTAACTCAAAATCTCAACTGGAAACTTCATATCTCATCTCTTACTAAATCAGCTTCCTCGAGGCTGGGCGTTCTGTACCGTCTCCGCCAGTTCTTCTCCCCTGCACAGTTGCTGTCCATATACAGGGGCCTTGTCCGCCCTCGTATGGAGTATGCATCTCATGTGAGGGCTCCCTCACACAGCTCTTCTGGACAGAGTGGAGGCAAAGGCTCTTCGTCTCATCAGCTCTCCTCCTCATACTGATAGTCTTCTACCTCTTAAATTCCGCCGCAATGTTGCCTCTCTTTCTATCTTCTATCGATATTTCCACGCTGACTGCTCTTCTGAACTTGCTAACTGCATGCCTCCCCCCCTCCCGCGGCCCCGCTGCACTCGACTTTCTACTCATGCTCATCCCTATACTGTCCAAACCCCTTATGCAAGAGTTAACCAGCATCTTCACTCTTTCATCCCTCACGCTGGTAAACTCTGGAACAATCTTCCTTCATCTGTATTTCCTCCTGCCTACGACTTGAACTCTTTCAAGAGGAGGGTATCAGGACACCTCTCCTCCCGAAACTGACTTATCTTTCGGCCACCTCTTTGGATTCTTTTTAGGAGCAGCGAGTAGCGGGCTTTTTTTTTTATTAATGTTTACTTTTTTTGTGCCCTTGAGCTGTCTCCTTTGCTGTAAAAATAAATAAAAAATAATAAAAAAATTTGTATATATATGATTCTACGTATTTACATTATTTTATGTGTATTTTGGATATATATTTTCATAAAAAATTACGTTATTTTATTGTGTGCTCTCCTATATATTTTGATACAAATTTTATACAAATTCATGTTATTGTATGTGTATTTGAATACATATTTTCATACAAATTTTAATTATTTTATGTGTATTTTTACATATATTTCATTACAAATTTACCTTATTTTATGTTTGTTTCATATATTCATTTCATGCAATTTTAAATTATTTTATGTGTATATTTGTATTTGTATTTAGGTTATTTTATTTGTATTTTCTATATACATTTTCATCCAACTACATTATTTTATTGGTATTTTGTTAATTTAATTCGATACAATTTAGATTATTTCAAAGGTATTTTTTATACATTTTTTATACGCATTTACATTATTTAATGTGTTTTGTATATATATTTTGATGCAAATTTACTTTATTTGATGTGCATTTTGTACATATATTTTTAAAGAAATTAGCGTTGTATGTGTATTTTGTATATGTTTTCTCATACAAATTTACATTATATTAATGAATTTTGTTTATTTATTTTGATAAGAATTACATGATTATATGTGTATTTTGTACATATTTTTTATACGTATTTACATTATTTAATGTGTATTTTGTTTATGTGTTTTTATACAAATTTACGTTATCATATGTGTGTTTGTATAAATATTTTGATACAAATTTACATTATTTGATGTATTTTGTATATATATATATATATATATATATATATATATATATATATATATATATATATATATATATATATATATATATATATATATATATATATATATATATATATATATATATATATATATATATATATATATATATATATATATATATATATATATATATATATATATATATATATATATATATATATATATATATATATATATATATATATTCAATTTTATTTTATTTTATGTATTTTGTATATCTATTTTCATACAAATTTAACTACTTTTGTGTATTTTTGTATATAGTTTTATATAAATTTACGATATTTTATGTGTATTTTGTATATTTATTTTTATACAAATACACATTTTTTATTGGTATTTTGTTTATTTATTTTGATACGAATTTACATTATTTTATGTGTATTTTGTGTGCATTATTTTATACGTATTTACTTCATTTTATGTGTATTTTGTATATATATTTTTTATAGAAATCTACGTTATTTTATGTGTATTCGTATATATATTTTGAAACAAATTTTACATTGTTTTATATGTATTTTGCATATCAATATAAATTTACCTTATTGTATGTGCATTTTGTATATTTATTTTAATACAAATTTTAATTTTTTATATGTCTTTTGATATTATTATTAAAAAAAAAATGCGTTATTTTATGGATATTTTGCTCCTTTATTTTCATACAAATTTACATTATTTTATTAATATTCTGTGTATTTATTTTGTTACGATTTTACATTATTCTATTTGGGTTTTGTATATATTTTTTTTATACATATTTACATTACTTAATGTGTATTTTGTATATATATTTTATACAAATTTACGTTATTTTAAGTGTATTTGTTTAAATATTTTCATTCAAATTTACATTATTTTATGTGTATTTTGTAAATGTATTTCAATACAAATTTACCTAATTTTATGTGTATTTTGTATACTTATTTTCAAACAAATTTAAATTATTTTTGTGTATTTTTGTATATAGTTTTATACAAATTTACGTTATTTTATGTGTATTTTGTATATCTATTTTCATACAAATACAAATTCTTTTATTGATATTTTGTTTATTTATTTTGACACGAATTTATATTATTTAATGTCTATTTTGTATATATATTTTTATACGTATTTACAGCATCTCAAGTGTATTTTGTATATATATTTCTATAGAAATCTGCGTTATTTTATGTGTATTCGTATATAAATTTTGAAACAAATTTACATTGTTTTATGTGTATTTTGCATATCTTTTTTAATAAAAATTTACCTTATTTTATGTGCATTTTGTATATTAGTTTTACTACAAATTTAATTATTGACTGTGTATTTATGTATATGTATTTTTTAAAAAATATGCTTTATTTTATTGTTATTTTGCATCTTTATTTTCATACAAATTTACATTATTATATTGAAATTTTGTGTATTTATTTTGATACGATTTTACATTATTTTCTATGTGTATTTTGTATATACATTTAATACAAATATACGTTATTTTATGTGTATTTGTTTTCTTTTCATACAAATTTTCATTATTTTATGTGTATTTTGTACATGTACAAATTTGTACAAATTTAACTAATTACATGTGTGATTTGTATATCAATTTTCATAAAATTGAAATTATTTTTGTTTTTTTTGTATATATTTTTATACAAATTTTCGTTATTTTATGTGTATTTTGTATATTTATTTTCCTACAAATATACGTTCTTTAACGTAATTTTGTTTGTTTATTTTGATACGAATTTACATTATTTTAGGTGTATTTGGTATATATATTTTTATACTATTTACATCATTTTATATGTATTTTGTATGTATATTTTCATAGAAATTTACTCTATTTTATATGTATTCGTATATATATTTTGATACAAATTTACATTATTGATGTGTATTTTGCATATGTATTTCAATACAAATTTACTTTATTGTATATGCATTTTGTATATTTATTTCAATACAAATTTAATTATTTCATGTGTATTTTTGTATATATATTTTTATGCATATATGCGTTATTATATGGGTATTTTGCATCTTTATTTTTATACAAATTTAAACTATTTTATTGATATTCTGTTTATTTATTTTGATACGATTTAACATTATTCTATGTGTATTTTGTATATATATTTTTATACATATTTACATTAATTAATGTATATTTTGTATATATATTTTATCCAAATTTACGTTATTTTATGTGTATTTGTTTATATATTTTCATACAAATTTACATTATTTTATGTGTATTTGTATATGTATTTCAATACAAATTTGCCTAACTTTATGTGTATTTTGCATATCTATTTTCAAACAAATTTAAATTACTTTTGTGTATTTTTGTATTTATTTTTATACAAATTTTAGTTATTTTATTTGTATTTTGTATATATATTTTCCTACAAATACACAATCTTTTATTTTAATTTTGTTTATTTATTTTGATACGAGTTTACATTATTTTATGTGTATTTTGTATATATATTTTTCTACGTATTTAGGTTATTTTATGTGTATTTTGTATATATATTTTAATAAAAATTTACATTATTTTATTGTGTGTATTCCTATTTATTTTGATAAAAATTTTATACAAATTCATGTTATTTTATGTGTATTTGTATATATATTTTCATACAAATTTATATTATTTTACGTGTATTTTTACATATTTTTCATTACAAATTTACCTTATTTTATGATTATTTTGTATATTTATTTCATTCAATTTTAAATTATTTTATATGTATATTTGTATTTGTATTTACGTAATTTTATGTGTATTTTCTATATATATTTTCATCCAAAATTACATTATTTTATTGGTATTTTCTTTATTTAACTCGATACGAATTTAGATTTTTTCATAGGTATTTTGTATACATATGTTTATACTCATTTACATTATGTAATGTGTGTTTTGTATAAATTTTTTAATGCAAATTTATTTTATGTCCATTTTTGTACATATATTTTTCTAGAAATTTATTTATTTGATGTGTATTTTGTATATGTTTTCTCATAAAAATTTACATTATTTTATTGGTATTTTATTTATTTATTTTTATACGAATTACATGATTATATGTGTATTTTGTATATATTTTTTTATACGTAACTACATTATTTAATGTGTATTTTGTTTATATATTTTTATATAAGAATTACGTAATTATATGTGTATTTGTAAAAAAATTTTGATACAAAATTACTTTATTTTATGTATTTTGTACATATATTTCAAATCAAATTAAGCTTATTTTGTGTGTATTTTGTATATCTATTTTCATACAAATTTAATTACTTTTGTGTATCTTTATATATTGTTTTATATAAATTTACCTTATTCTATGTGCATTTTGTATATTTATATTTATACAAATACACATAAAATAAAGTAAATTTGCATAAAAATAAATATACAAAACACACATTAAATAATGTAAATGCGTATAAAAATATGTATACAAAATACCTATGAAATAATCTAAATTCGTATCGAATTAAACTAACAAAATACCAATAAAATAATGTAATTTTTGATGAAAATATATATAGAAAATACACATAATAATAAATACAAATACATATATAAACTTAAATTAATTTAAAATTTAAGGTATTATATATTCTAAATAAACATAAACTAAGGTTTATTTGTATTGAATTATATGTAAAATGCACATAAAATCATGTAGATTTGTATGAAATATATATACAAATACACATAAAATAACATGAATTTGTATAAAATTTGTATCAAATTATATGAATACAATAAAATAAAGTAGATTTTATGAAATATATATACAAAATACATAAAATAATGTAAATGCAGAAAAATATATACAAAATACACATAAAATATAGTAAACTCGTATCAGAATAAATAGATAGAATTCCAATAAAAGAATATATATTTGTAGGAAAATATATATAGAAAACACAAATAAAATAACAAAAATTTGTATACAAATATATACAAAAACACACAAATTATTTTTAAATTTGTTTGAAAATAGATATGCAAAATACACATAAAATTAGGCAAATTTGTATTGAAATACATATACAAAATACACATAAAATAATGTAAGTTTAAAAGAAAATATATAAACAAATACACTTAAAATAACGTAAAATTGTATGAAATATATATACAAAATACACTTTAAGTAATGTAAATATGTATAAAAAAATATATACAAAACACAAATAGAATAATGCAAAATCGTATCAAAATAAATACACAGAATATTAATAAAATAATATAAATTTCCATGAAAATAGAGATGCAAAATAAACATAGAATAACGCATTTTTTATAAAAATATATATAATAAAACACACATAAAATATTTGAATTTGTATTAAAATAAATATACGAAATGCACACACAATAAGGTAAATTTGTATTGAAATAGATTTGCAAAATACATATAAAACAATGTAAATTTGTTTCAAAATATATATACGAAAACACATAAAATAACGCAGATTTCTTTAAAGATATATATACAAAATACACATAAAATGAAGTAAATACGTATAAAAAAATGTGTACAAAATACACATAAAATAATGTAAACTCGTATCGAAATAAATAAAGAAAATACTAATAAAAGAATGTGTATTTGTATAAATATAAATATACAAAATACACATAAAATAACGTAAATTGATATAAAAGTATATACAAAAATACACAAAAGTAATTGAATTTGTATGAAAATAGTAATACAAAATACACATAAAATAACTCATATTTAAAAAAAATATATACAAAAATACGCATCAAATAATTAAATTTGTATTAAAATAAATAGACAAAATACACATACTATAAGGTAAATTTGTATTGAAATAGAAATGCAAAATACACATAAAATAATGTAAATTTGTATCAAAATAGATACGAATACACACAATAAAATAACGTAAATTTTTTTGAAAATATATATACAAAATACACATAAAATAATGTAAATACGTAGAAAAATACATATACAAAATACACATAAATTAATGTAAATTCGTATCAAAATAAATAAACAAAATTCCAATAAAAGTATATTATTAGATATATATATATATATATATATATATATATATATATATATATATATATATATATATATATATATATATATATATATATATTTGAATATAAATATATATATATATATATATATATATATATATATATATATATATATATATATATATATATATATATATATATATATATATATATATATATATATATATATATATATATATATATATATATATATATATATATATATATATATATATATATATATATATATATATATATTCACATAACATATACCTTTTCCAAAATTCAAAATTCAAAATGGCTCCAATTAAGCAATGCCTCAGGTCCCCGCCTGGAGGGACCTAAATTCCCAGGAGGACTCCCTTTTGGATGCCGACCCGAGAGGTGTCTTGATAACTCCTCGAACCTCTTTCTTCTCAATTTCTGCAACATTCGCGGTCTTCGCTCTAATTTTCATTCTGTGGAACATCATCTCTCCTCCTCTAAACCTCACCTTCTCTTCCTTACCAGAAACACAGGTTTCTGAGGCTACTGACAGCAATCTCTACTCTGTTCCTCCTACTATCTCTATCCTAAATTTCAATCCAAAGCTGGATGTTGCGCCTACGTGCGCAACGACATCACTGCTCTCGTGCCCACGACCTTGACTCTTCTGAATTTTCCACCATCTGGTTAAGACTTCACTGTCATTCTATTACTAAATACATATGTGCTGTTTATCTCTCACCTAACTCTACCAACTATGTAAAATTCTTTGACTATTTGAATTCTAAAGTGGAGCAAATCTTGACCCACTCTCCCTTCGCTGAAATCTCCATCCTAGGAGATTTCAATGTTCCTACCAGCTTTGGCTTTCATCCTCTTTCACTGACCATCCTGGTGAACAAGCCTACAACTTTGCTATCCTCAACGACCTAGAGCAGTTGGTCCAGCACCCTACACGTATTCCTGACCGTCTTGGAGATCGGCCCAACATTCTAGACCTCTTCCTTACCTCTAACCCTTCTGCTTATTCTGTCAAACTGTTCTCTCCGTTGGGCTCCTCCGATCACAATCTTATTTCTGCATCCTGTCCTATCGCTCCTGTACATCCTCTGGACCCACCGAAGAGGCGATGCTTTGGCATTTTGCTTCAGCTCGGTGGGACGACCTGAGGATGTACTTTTCATTCCCGTGGAATGATTATTGCTTCCAGGATAGAGACCCTCTGTGTGCTCAACGCATCACAGAGGTGATTGTCTCTGGAATGGAGCATACATTCTCGTTCTTTCTCTCTCCTCACGCTAAAAAGCCTTGGTTTAATCACGCTTGTTCTCGTGCTGTCAATGATAGAGGTAGCTCACAAAAGATACCAGAGCCTTCAAACTAATGCTAATTATGAAATTTACATTTCTGCCCGAAAACGAGCCAAATCAATTCTCCGACTAACCAAAAATTAATTCATTAATAGAAAATGTCAAAACCTTTCTCTAACTCCTCCCGTGACTTCTGGCATCTAGCCAAAACATCTCCTCCAACTTCACTTCTTCATCTTTCCTCCACTCCTCAGTCCTGACAGCAACACTGCCGTCTCATCTATCTCTAAGGCTGAACTCTTCTCTCAAACTTTGACTAAAAACTCCACTCTTGACGTTTCTGGGCATATTCCTCCTACTCATCCGCCCTCTGACTCATTTATGCCTGTTATAAAGATTCTTCATAATGATGTTTTCTATTACCTCTCTGTCGTCAATCCTCAGAAGGCTTATGGACCTGATGGAGTGCCTCCTATTGTCCTTAAAACTGTGCCTCCGTGCTGTCACCCTGCCTGGTCAAACTCTTTCGCCTCTGCCTGTCAACATCTACCTTTCCTTCTTGCTGGAAGTATGCCTTCACACCGCCTGTACCTAAGAAGGGTGACCGCGCCAATCCCTCCAACTACCGTCCGGTTGCTTTACTGTCTTGTCTATCTACAGCTTTTGAATCAATCCTTAACCGTACGATTCACAAGCACCGTTCCACTTCTGACCTTCGATCTGATCACCAGTATGGGTTCCGCAAGGGCGTTCTACTGGTGATCTCCTAACCTTCTTAACTGACTCTTGGTCATCCTCTCTTAGCCGTTTCGGTGAAACTTTTGCTATTGCGCTGGACATATCAAAGCTTTTGATAGGGTCTGGCACAAATCTTTGCTTTCTAAACTACCCTCCTACGGGTTATATCCTTCTCTCTGTACCTTTATCTCCAGTTTCCTTTCTGACCGTTCTATTTCTGCCGTGGTAGACGGTCACTGTTCTTCCCCTAACTCTATAAACAGTGGTGTCCCACAGGTTCTGTCCTATCTCACTCTTTTCTGTTGTTCATTGATGATCTTCTTTCCAAAACGAACTGTCCTATCCATTCCTGCCGATGATTCCACTCTGCATTATTCAACTTCTTTTAATAGAAGACCCACCCTTCAGGAACTTAACGACTCAAGGCTGGGCTGCAGAACAGCCTCAGACCTTACTATTATTTCCGATTGGGGCAAGAAGAACCTGGTGTCCTTCAATGCCTCAAAAACACAGTTTCTCCACCTATCCACTCGACACAATCTTCCAAACAACTATCCCCTATTCTTTGACAACACCCAGCTATCACCTTCCTCAACACTAAACATCCTCGGTCTATCCTTAACTCAAAATCTCAACTGGAAACTTCATATCTCATCTCTTACTAAATCAGCTTCCTCGAGGCTGGGCGTTCTGTACCGTCTCCGCCAGTTCTTCTCCCCTGCACAGTTGCTGTCCATATACAGGGGCCTTGTCCGCCCTCGTATGGAGTATGCATCTCATGTGTGGGGGCTCCCTCACACAGCTCTTCTGGACAGAGTTGAGGCAAAGGCTCTTCGTCTCATCAGCTCTCCTCCTCATACTGATAGTCTTCTACCTCTTAAATTCCGCCGCAATGTTGCCTCTCTTTCTATCTTCTATCGATATTTCCACGCTGACTGCTCTTCTGAACTTGCTAACTGCATGCCTCCCCCCCTTCCCCGTCCCCGCTACACTCGACTTTCTACTCATGCTCATCCCTATACTGTCCAAACCCCTTATGCAAGAGTTAACCAGCATCTTCACTCTTTCATCCCTCACGCGGGTAAACTCTGGAACAATCTTCCTTCATCTGTATTTCCTCCTGCCTACGACTTGAACTCTTTCAAGAGGAGGTATCAGGACACCTCTCCTCCCGAAACTGACTTATCTTTCAGCCACCTCTTTGGATTCTTTTAGGAGCAGCAGTAGCAGGCTTTTTTTTATTAATGTTTACTTTTTTGTGCCTTGAGGCTGTAAAAAAAAAAAAAATATATATATATATATATATATATATATATATATATATATATATATATATATATATATATATATATATATATATATATATATATATATATATATATATATATATATATATATATATATATATATATATACACAAAATTCACAGAAAATAAGGTAAATTTTTATTTAAAGAATATTCAAAATACACATAAAACAATGTATATTTGTTTCAAAATATATATACGAATACACATAAAATAACGTAGATTTCTATAGAAATATATATACAAAAATTTGATGAAATGACGTAAATACGTATAAAAATATATATACACAATACACATTTAATAATGTAAATTCGTGTCAAAATAAATAAACAAAATATCAATAAAAGAATGTGTATTTGTATGAAAATAGATATACAAAATACATTAAATATTGTAAATTTGTATAAAACTCTATACAAAAATACACAAAAAATAATTTAAATTTGTATGAAAATTAATATACAAAATACACATAAAATTAGGTAAATTTGTATTGAAATACATATACAAAATACACATAAAATAATGTAAATTTGAATGAAAATATATAAACAAATACACTTAAAAAAACGTAAATTTGTATGAAATATATATATAAAATACACATTAAATAATGTAAATATGTATAAAAAAATATATACAAAAGACAAATAGAACAATGTAAAATAGTATCAAAATAAATACACAGAATATTAATAAAATAATGTAAATTTGTATGAAAATAAAGATGCAAAATACCCATAAAACAACGAATTTTTTATGAAAATGTATATTCCAAAATACACATAAAATATTTAAATTTGTATTACAATAGATATACAAAATGAACATACAATAAGGTAAATTTGTATTGAAATAGATATGCAAAATACATATAAAACACTATAATTTTCTTTCAAAATATATATACGAATACACATAAAATAACGTAGATTTTTATAAAAAATATATATAGAAAATACACATAAAATGAAGTAAATACGGATAAGAAAATGTATACAAAATACACATAAAATAATATAAATTCGTATCAAAATAAATAAACTTAATGCCAATAAAAGAATGTGCACTACTATAAATATAAATATACAAAATACACATAAAATAACGTAAAATTGTATAAAATTATATACAAAAATAAACAAAACAAAAATTTATATGAAAATAAATATACAAAAGACACATAAAATAAGCTAAATTTGAATTGAAATAAATATAGAAAATACATAAAATAATGTAAATTTGTATCAAAATATAAATTCAAATACACATATAATAACGTAAATTTGTATAAAAATATATAAACAAAATACACATTAAATAATGTAAATACGTATAAAAGATATGTACGTAATGTAAAAATAAATAAAATTAAAGATGCAATATACCCATAAAATAACTCATATTTAAAAAAAAATATATACAAAAATACACATAAAATAACTAAATTTGTATTAAAATAAACATACAAAATACACATACAATAAGGTAGATTTTTATTGAAATAGATATGCAAAAAACACATAAAATAAAGTAAATTTGTATGAAAATATATACGAATACACACAATAAAATAACGAAAATTTTTATGAAAATATATATACAAAATACACATTAAATAATGTAAATACATAGAAAAATATATATACAAAATACACATAAAATAATGTAAATTCGTATCAAAATAAATAAACAAAATATCCTCTAAAAGAATGTATATTTGTAGGAAAATATGTATACAAAATACAAATAAAATAACAACAATTTGTATAAAAATATATACAAAAATACACAAAAAAAAATTTAATTTGTTTGAAAATAGATATGCAAAATACACATGAAATTAGGCAAATTTTTATTGAAATACATCTACAAAATACACATAAAATAATATAAATTTGTATGAAACTATATAAACAAATACACATAAGATAACGTAAATTTCCATAAAATATATGTACAAAATATACATTAAATAATGTAAATATGTCTAAAATATGTATACAAAATACAGTATATATATATATATATATATATATATATATATATATATATATATATATATATATATATATATATATATATATATATATATATATATATATATATATATATATATATATATATATATATATTTATATATATATATATTTATATATATATATATATATATATTTATATATATATATATTATATATATTGATATATATATATTTATATATATTTATATATATTTTTATATTTATTTTATACATGTATTTATATATATTTATACAAATTTACATTATTTTATGTATTTTGTATATTTATATTTATACAAAATACGTTATTTTATGTGTATTTTGTATATATATTTTATACAAAATTTACACAGAATTTTATTTGTATGAAAATATAAATACAAAATGCACATAAATAAGCTTAATTTGAATATAAATATATGTAATAAATACATAAAAGTAATTAAAATTTGTATCAAAATATTTTGTACAAATACACATATAATTACGTAAATTTTATATAAAAATATATAAACAAAATACACATTAAATAATATAATTACTTATAAAAAATATATACAAAATACACATATAATCATGTAGTTCCTATCAAAATAAATAAACAAAATACCAATAAAATAATGTAAATTTTTATGAGAAAACATATACAAAATACACATAAAATAAATAAATTTCTATAAAAATATATGTAAAAAAATGCACATAAAATAAATTTGCATTGAAAAATATATACAAAACACACATTACATAATGTAAATGACTATAAACATATGTATACAAAATACCTATGAAAAAATCTAAACTAGTATCGAGTTAAATAAAGAAAATACCAATAAAATAATGTAATTTTCGATGAAAATATATATAGAAAATACATATAAAATTACGTAAATACAAATACAAATATACACATAAAATAATTTAAAATTGAATGAAATAAATATACAAAATAATCATAAAATAGGGTAAATTTGTAATGAAAAATATGTAAAAAATCATGTAAAATAATAAAAAAATTTATGAAAATATATATACAAATACACATAAAATAACATGAATTTGTATAAAATTCGTATCAAAATAAATAGGAATATACACAATAAAATAACGTAAATTTTTATTAAAATATATATACAAAATACACATAAAATAATGTAAATACGTAGAAAAATATATATACAAAATACACATAAAATAATGTAAACTCGTATCAAAATAAATAAACAAAACTATAATAAAAGATTGTATATTTGCAGGAAAATATATATACAAAATACAAATAAAATAACTAAAATTAAAAATTAAAAATACACAAAAAGAATTTAAATTTGTTTGAAAATAGATATGCAAAATACACATAAAGTTAGGCAAATTTGTATTGAAATACATATACAAAATACACATAAAATAATGTAAATTTGTATGAAAATATATAAACAGATACACATAAAATAACGTAAATTTGGATAAAATATATATACAAAATATACAGTAAATAATGTAAATATATATAAAAATATATATACAAAATACACATAGAATAATGTTAAATCGTATCAAAATAAATAAACAGAATATCAATAAAATAGTTTAAATTTGTATGAAAATAAAGATGCAAAATACCCATATAATAACGCATATATGCAAAAAAATATATATACAAAAATACACATGAAATAATTAAATTTGTATTGAAATAAATATACAAAATGCATATATAATAAAGTAAATTTGTATTGAAATACATATGCAAAATACACATCAATAATGTAAACTTGTATCAAAATATATATACGAATACACATAAAATAGAGTAAATTTCTATGAAAATATACATACAAAATACATGTAAAATGATGTAAATAGTATAAAAATATATATACCAAATACACCTAAAACAATGTAAATTCGTATCAAAATAAACAAACAAAATTCCGATAAAAGAACGTTTATTTGTAGGAAAATAAATATACAAAATACACATAAAATAACGAAAATTTGTATAAAAATATATACAAAAAAAACAAAAATAATTTCAATTTTTATGAAAATTTTTATACAAAATACACATATAATTAGTTAAATTTGTACAAATTTGTACATGTACAAAATACACATAAAATAATGAAAATTTGTATGAAAGGAAAACAAATACACATAAAATAACGTACATTTGTATTAAATATATATACAAAATAAACATAGAAAATAATGTAAAATCGTATCAAAATAAATACACAAAATATCAATAAAATAATGTAAATTTGTATGAAAATAAAGATGCAAAATATCAATAATATAAAGCATATTTTAAAAAAAATACATATACATAAATACACATTCAATAATTAAATTTGTAGTAAAATTAATATACAAAATGCACATAGAATATGGTAATTTTTTATTAAAAAAATATGTAAAATACACATAAAACAATGTAAATTTGTTTCAAAATATGTATACAAATACACATAAAATAACGCAGATTTCTATAGAATATATATACAAAATACACTTGAGATGCTGTAAATACGTAAAAAAATATATATACAAAATAGACATTAAATAATGTAAATTCGTGTCAAAATAAATAAACAAAATATCAATAAAAGAATGTGTATTTGTATGAAAATAGATATACAAAATACACATAAAATAACGTAAATTTGTATAAAACTATATACAAAAATAAACAAAAATAATTTAAATTTGTTTGAAAATAAGTATACAAAATACACATAAAATTAGGTAAATTTGTATTGAAATACATTTACAAAATACACATAAAATAATGTAAATTTGAATGAAAATACATAAACAAATACAATTAAAATAACGTAAATTTGTATAAAAAAATATGTACAAAACACAAATAGAATAATGTAAAATCGTATCAAAATAAATACACAGAATATTAATAAAATAATGTAAATTTGTATGAAAATAAAAAAAAAAAGCAAAATACCCATAAAATAACGCATTTTTTTATTCATAAAAATATATATACCAAAATACACATCAAAAAATTAAATTTGTATTAAAATAAATATACAAAAAACACATACAATAAGGTAAATTTGTATTGAAATAGATATGCAAAATACATATAAAACAATGTAAATTTGTTTCAAAATATATATACGAATACACATAAAATAACGTAGATTTCTATAAAAATATATATACAAAAATAGACATAAAATGAATTAAATACGCATAAAACAATGTATAGAGTATAAACATAAATATACAAAATACACATAAAATAACGGAAATTTATATAAAACTATATACAAAAATACACAGAAGTAATTAAATTTGTATGAAAATATATACAAAATACACAAAAAATAAGCTAAATTTGAATTGAAATATATATACAAAATACATGAAATAAAGTAAATTTGTATCAAAATATTTATACAAATACACATATAATAACGTAAATTTGTATGAAAATATATAAACAAAATACACATTAAATAATGTAAATACGTGTAAAAAAATATGTACAAAATACACATATAATCATGTAATTCGTGTCAAAATAAATAAACAAAATACCAATAAAATAATATAAATTTGTATGAGTAAACGTGCATGTTGCATATTTTTTCAATACAAATTTACCTTATTATATATGCATTTTGTATATTAATTTTAATACAAATTTAATTATACATATAAACAATATAAATTTGTTTCAAAATATATATATACGAATACACATGAAATAAGGTAGATTTCTATAAAAATATATATACAAAATACATATAAAATTAAGTAAATACGTATAAAAAATGTATACAAAATACACATAAAATAATGTAAATTAGTATCAAAATAAATAAACAAAATACCAATAAAAGAATGTGTATTTTTATAAATATATATATACAAAATACACATTAAATAATATAAATTTGTTTAAAACTATACAAAATACACATGAAATGATGTAAATACGTATAAAAATATAAATACAAAATACACATTAAATAATGTAAATTCGCGTCAAAATAAATAAACAAAATATCAATAAAAGAATGTGTATTTGTATGAAAATAGATATACAAAATACACATAAAATAACCTAAATTTGTATCAAACTATATACAATACACATCAAAAAATTAAATTTGTATTAAAATAAATATACAAAAAACACATACAATAAGGTAAATTTGTATTGAAATATTTATGCAAAATACATATAAAACAATGTAAATTTGTTTCAAAATATATATACGAATACACATAAAATAATTTACTAAATAATAATAGTAAACGTGTATGTTGCATATTTTTTCAATACAAATTTACCTTATTATATACGCATTTTGTATTTTAATTTTAATACAAATTTAATTATATATATAAACAATGTAAATTCGTTTCAAAATATATATACGAATACACATGAAATAAGGTAGATTTCTATAAAAATATATATACAAAATACACATAAAATTAAGTAAATACGTATAAAAAATGTATACAAAATACACATAAAATAATGTTAATAAGTATCAAAATAAATAAACAAAATACCAATAAAAGAATGTGTATTTGTATATATATATATATACAAAATACACATTAAATAATATAAATTTGTTTAAAAATATACAAAATACACATGAAATGATGTAAATACGTATAAAAATATATATACAAAATACACATTAAATCATGTAAATTCGCGTCAAAATAAATCAACAAAATTTCAATAAAAGAATGTGTATTTGTAGGAAAATAGATATACAAAATACACATGAAATAACCTAAATTTGTATCAAACTATATACTATACACATCAAAAAATTAAATTTGTATTAAAATAAATATACAAAAAAGACATACAATAAGGTAAATTTGTATTGAAATAGATATGCAAAATACATATAAAACAATGTAAATTTGTTTCAAAATATATATACGAATACACATAAAATAACGTAGATATATATAAAAATATATATACAAAATACACATAAAATGAAGTAAATACGTATAAAAAAATGTATACAAAATACACATAAAATAATGTAAATTCGTATCAAAATAAATAAACAAAATACCAATAAAAGAATGTGTATTTGTATAAATATAAATATACAAAATACACATAAAATAACGTAAATTTATATAAAACTATGTACAAAAATACACAGAAGTAATTAAATTTGTATGAAAATATATACAAAATACACACAAAATAAGCTAAATTTGAATTGAAATATACAAATTACATGAATTAAAGTAAATTTGTATCAAAATATTTATACAAATACACATATAATAACGTAAATTTGAATGAAAATATATAAACAAAATACACATTAAATAATGTAAATACGTATAAAAAAATATGTACAAAATACACATATAATCATGTAATTCGTATCAAAATAAATAAACAAAATACCAATAAAATAATATAAATTTGTATGAGTAAACGTATGTTATATTTATTTTTCAATACAAATTTACCTTATTATATACGCATTTTGTATATTAATTTTAATACAAATTTAATTATTAGATGTGTATTTTTGTAACTGTATTTTTATAAACATATGCTTTATTTTTTGGGTATTTTGCATCTTTATTTTCATACAAATTTACATTATTTTATTGATATTCTGCTCATTCATTTTGAAACGAATTGACATTATTCTATGTGTATTTTGTATATATTTTTCATACAAATTTACGTTATTTTATGTGTATTGGTTTATATATTTTGACACAAATTTACAATATTTTATGGGTATTTTGTATTTACATTTCAAAAGAAATTTACCTAGTTCTATGTGTATTTTGTATATCTATTTTCATACAAACTCAAATTATTTCTATGTATTTTTGTATATATTTTAATACAAATTTTAGTTATGTATGTGTTTTTTGTAAATTTATTTTCATTCAAATATATATTATTTTATTGGTGTTTTGTTGATTTATATTGATACGAGTTTACATTATTTTATATGTACTTGTATATATATTTTATACTTTTACATTATTTAATATTTATTTTGAATATATATTTTATACAAATTCATGGTATTTTATGTGTATTTGTATATATATTTTCATATAAATTTACATTATTTTATGTATTTTGTACATATATTTTATTACAAATCTACCTTATTTTATGTTTATTTTGTTTGTGTATTTTGATATTTATATTTATCCAAATACACATTCTTTTATTGGTATTTTGTTTATTTATTTTAATTCGAATTTACATTATTTTATGTGTATTTTGTATACATTTTTTTATACGTATTTACTTAATTTTATGTGTATTTTGTATAAATATTTTTATAAAAATCTACGTTTTTTTTATTTGTATTCGTATATATATATTTTGAAACAAATTTACATTGTTTTATATGTATTTTTCATATCTCTTTCAATACAAATTTACCTTAGTGTATGTGCATTTTTTATATTTATTTCAATACAAATTTGAATATTTGTGTATTTTGGTATATATTTTTATAAATGCGCTATTTTATGGGATTTTGCATCTTTATTTTCATAAATTTACATTATTTTATTAATATTCAGTGTATTTATTTTGATGCGATGTTACATTATTCTATTTGTTTTTTGTATATACTTTTTTATACATATTTACATTATTTAATGTGTATCTTGCATATATTTTATACAAATTTATTATCTATTATCTATTTTTATACAAATACATTCTTTTCATGATATTTTGTTTATTTATTTTGACGAATTTACATTATTTAATATGTATTTTGTAAATATATTTTTATACGTATTTACATAACTTCATATGTATTTTGTATATATATTTCTATAGAAATCTACGTTATTTTATGTGTATTCGTATATATATTTTGAAACAAATTTACATTGTTGTATATGTATTTTTGAATATCTTTTCAATACAAATTTACCTTACTGTATATGCATTTTGTATATTTATTTCAATACAAATTCAAATATTTTATGTGTATTTTGGTATATATATTTTTATAAAAAATGCGATAATTTTAGTGAATTTTGCATTTTTATTTTCATACAAATTTACATTATTTTATTGATATTCTGTGTATTTATTTTGATACGATTTTTCATTATTCTATTTGTTTTTTGTATATATTTTTTATACACATTTACATTATTTAATGTGTATCTTGCATATATATTTTATACAAATTTACGTTATTTTAAGTGTATTTGTTTATATATTTTCATTCAAATTTACATTATTTGATGTGTATTTTGTATATGTATTTCAATACAAATTTACCTAATTTTATTTGTATTTTGTATATTTCTTTTCAAACAAATTTAAATTATTTTTGTGTATTTTTGTATATAGTTTTATACAAATTTAGGTTATTTTATGTACCCATTTACATTATTTAGTGTGTGTTTTGTATATATATTTTTATGCAAATTTACTTTATTTTATGTACATTTTTGTACATATATTTTTATAGAAATTTGCGTTATTTGTATATGTTTTCTCATACAAATTTACATTATTTTATTGCTATTTTGTTTATTTATTTTGATACGAATTACATGATTATATGTGTTTTATACATATTTTTTATACGTATTTACATTACTTAATGTGCATTTTGTTTATATATTTTTAAACAAATCTACGTTATTATAAGTATTTGTATAAATATTTTGATACAGATTTACATTGTTTTATGTATTTTGTATGTACATTTCAATTCAAATTTAGCTTATTTTATCTGTATTTTGTATATATATTTTCATACAAATTTAATAACTTCTGTGTATTTTTGTATATAGTTTTATACAAATTTACGATATTTTATGTGTTTTTTGTATATTTATATTTATACAAATACACTTTCTTTTACTGGTATTTTGTTTATTTATTTTGATACGATTTTTATGTGTATTTTGTATTCATTATTTTATTGCTATTTTGTTTATTTATTTTGATACGAGTTACATGATTATATGTTTATTTTGTACATATTTTTTATACGTATTTACATTACTTAATGTGTATTTTGTTTATATATTTTTAAACAAATCTACGTTATTATATGTATTTGTATAAATATTTTGATACAGATTTACATTATTTCATGTATTTTGTATGTACATTTCAATTCAAATTTAGCTTATTTTAGCTGTATTTTGTATATATATTTTCATATAAATTTACATTATTTTATGTGTATTTTGTACATATATTTCATTACAAATTTACCTTATTTTATGTTTATTTTGTATGTGTATTTTATGTGTATTTTGTATATATTTTTATAGAAATCAACGTTATTTTATGTGTATTCGTATATATATTTTGAAACAAATTTACATTGTTTTATATGTATTTTGCATATCTATTTCAGTACAAGTATTTTGAATATCTATATTCATACAAACTCAAATTATTTTTATGTATTTTTGTATATATTTCAATACAAATTTTAGTTACGTTATGTGTATTTTGTAAATCTATTTTCATTCAAATATATATTATTTTATTGTTATTTTGTTGATTTATATTGATACGAATTTACATTATTTTATATGTACTTTTTATATATATTTTTATACGCATTTACATTATTTAATATTTATTTTGAATATATAATTTTATACAAATTCATGGTATTTTATGTGTATTTGAATATATATTTTCATATAAATTTACATTATTTTATGTGTATTTTGTACATATATTTCATTACAAATTTACCTTATTATATGTTTATTTTGTATGTGTATTTTGTACATTTATATATATACAAATACACATTCTTTTATTGATATTTTGTTTATTTATTTTGTTTCGAATTTATATTATTGTAAGTGTATTTTGTTTACATTTTCTTATACGTATTTACCTAATTTTATGTGTATTTTGAATATATATTTTTATAGAAATCTACGATATTTTATGTGTATTCGTATATATATTTTGAAACAAATTTACATTGTTTTATATGTATTTTTGCATATCTCTTTCAATAGAAGTTTACCTTATTGTATGTGCATTTTGTATATTTATTTCAATACAAATTTAAATATTTTATGTGTATTTTGGTATATATATTTTTATAAGAAATGCGCTATTTGATGGGAATTTTGCATCTTTATTTTCATAGAAATTTACATTATTTTATTAATATTCGGTGTATTTATTTTGATACGATTTCACATTATTCTATTTGTTTTTTGTATATATTTTTTTTATACATATTTACATTATTTAATGTGTATCTTACATATATGTTTCATACAAATTTATTATCTATTATTTATTTTCATACAAATACACATTCTTTTCATGATATTTTGTTTATTTATTTTGACACGAATTTACCAAGATATGTATTTTGTATATATATTTTTATACGTATTTACATAATTTCATGTGTATTTTGTATATATATTTCTATAGAAATCTACGTTATTTTATGTGTATTCGTATATATATTTTGAAACAAATTTACTTTGTTTTATATGTATTTTTGAATATCTCTATCAATACATATTTACCTTACTGTATATGCATTTTGTATATTTATTTCAATACAAATTTAAATATTTTATGAGTATTTTGGTATATATATTTTTATAAAAAATGCGCTATTTTATGGGAATTTTGCATCTTTCTTTTCATACAAATTTACATTATTATATTGATAGGATTTTACATTATTCTATTTCTTTTTTGTATATATTTTTTTATACACATTTACATTATTTAATGTGTATCTTGCATATATATTTTATACAAATTTACGTTATTTTAAGTGTATTTGTTTATATAATTTCATTCAAATTTACATTATTCTATGTGTATTTTGTATATGTATTTCAATACAAATTTACCTAATTTTATGTGTATTTTGTATATTTCTTTTCATACAAATTTTAAATATTTTTGTGTATTTTTGTATATAGTTTAATACAAATTTAGGTTATTTTATGTACACATTTACATTACTTAATGTGTGTTTTGTATATATATTTTTATGCAAATTTACTTTATTTTATGTGCATTTTTGTAAATATATTTTTTTAGAAATTTGCGTTAATTTATGTGTATTTGTATGTGTTTTCTCATACAAATTTACATTATTTTATTGCTATTTTGTTTATTTATTTTGATACGAATGAAAATAGATATACAAAATATACATAAAATAAACTGAATTTGTATTGAAATATATATACAAAATACATAAAATAATGTAAATTTGTATCAAAATATTTTAACAGATGCGCATAAAATAACGTAAATTTGTTTTAAAATATTCAAAATACACATTAAATAATGTAAATATGTATAAAAAAATATATTCAAAACACAAATAGAATAATGTAAAATCGTATCAAAATAAATACACAGAATATTAATAAAACAATGTAAATTTGTATGTAAATAAAGATGCAAAATACCCATTAAATAACGCATTTTTTTAAAAAATATATTTACCAAAATACACATGAAAAAATTAATTTGTATTAAAATAAATATACAAAATACACATACAATAAGGTAAATCTGTATTGAAATAGATATGCAAAATACATATAAAACAATGTAAATTTGTTTCAAAATATATATACAAAACACACATAAAATGAAGTAAATACGTATAAAAAAAATGTATAGAAAATACACATAAATTTGTATAAAAATATACTATACAAAATACACAGAAGTAAATAATGTAAATAGATATACAAAATACAGATAAAATAAACTAAATTTGAATTGAAATGTATATACAAAATTAACCTAAAATTATTTTACTTTGTATTAAAATATATATTCAAAATACACATAAAACTAGTTAAATTTCTTTTGAAATATATATACAAAATACCCATAAAATATTGTAAATTTGTGTCAAAGTATATAAACAAATACACATAAAATAACAAAATAACGTAAATATGTATCAAATATATTTACAAAACACCTTAAATAATGTAATTATGTATAAAAAATATATTCAAAACACAAATAAAATAATGTAAATCGTATCAAAATAAATACAGAAAATATTAATAAAATAATGTAAATTTGTATGAAAATTAAGATGCAAAATACCCATAAAATAACGCATTTTTTATAAAAATATATATACGAAAAAACATAAAATATTTGATTTTGTATTAAAATAAATAGATATACAAAATACACATAAAATAAGCTAAATTTGAATTTAAATATATATACAAAATACATAAAATAATGTAAATTTGTATCAAATACTTATACACTCATACAAATACACATATAATAACGTAAATTTGTATAAAAATATATAAACAAAATACACATTAAATAATGTAAATACATATAAAAAATGTACAAATTACAGAAATAATCATGTAATTCGTATCAAAATAAATAGACAAAATACCAATAAAATAATGTAAATTTCTATGAGAAAACATATACAAAATACACATAATTAACGCAAATATCAATAAAAATATATATAATATAATATATTTTTATACATATTCAAAATATTTAATGTATATTTTGTACATTTACGTTATTTTATATGTATTTGTTTATATATTTTCATACAAATTTACATTATTTTATGTGAGTTTTGTATATGTATTTCAATACAAATTTGCCTAACTTTATGTGTATTTTGCATATCTATTTTCAAACAAATTTAAATTATTTTTGTGTATTTTTGTATATATTTGTATACAAATTTTAGTTATTTTATTTGTTTTTTGTATATATATTTTCCTACAAATATACATTCTTTTATTGGAATTATGTATTTATTTTTTACAATTTACATTATTTTATGTGTATTTTGTATATATATTTTTCTACGTATTTAAATTATTTTATGTGTATTTTATATATACATTTTCATAAAAGTTTACGTTATTTTATTGTGTGTATTCGTATATATTTTGAAAGAAATTATATACAAATTTATGTTATTTTATGTGTATTTGTATATATATTTTCATACAAATATATATTATTTCATGTGTATTCTTACATATATTTTATTACAAATTTACCTTATTTTATGTTTATTTTGTATATTTATTTCATTCAATTTTAAATTATTTAATGTGTATATTTGTATTTGTATTTAGGTTATTTTATGTGTGTTTTCTATATATATTTTCATTCAAAATTACATTATTTTATTGTTATTTTCTTAATTTAACTCGATACGAGTTTAGATTACTTCATAGGTATTTTGTATACATATTTTATACTCATTTCCATTATCTAATGTGTGTTTGTATATATTTTTTATGCAAACAAATTTTATGTGCATTTTGTACATATATTTTATAGAAACATAAAACGGTATATTAAGTGTATTTTTTATATGTATTCTCATACAAATTTAAATTATTTCATATGTTTTTTGTTTATTTATATTGATACGAATGACTTGATAATTTGTGTATTTTGTAAATATTTTTTTATACGTATTTACATTATTTAATGTGTATTTGTTTATATATTTTTCACAAATTTACGTAATTATATGTATTTGTTAAAATATTTTGAAACGAATTTACTTTATTTTATGTATTTTGTATATATATTTCATTTCAAATTTAGCTTATTTTGTGTGTATTTTGTATATCTATTTTCATACAAATTTAATTACTTCTGTGTATTTTTGTATATAGTTTTATACAAATTTACGTTATTTTATGTGCATTTTGTATATTTATATTTATACAAATACACATTCTCTTATTGGTATTTTGTTTATTTATATTTATACGAATTTACATTATTTTATGTGTATTTTTTATACATTTTTGACTCGTATTTACTTAATTTTATTTGTATTTTGTATATATATATTTATAGAAATCTACGTTATTTTATGTGTATTCGTATATATATTTTTTTCAATACAAATTTAAATATTTTATGAGTATTTTGGTATATATATTTTTATAAAAAATGCGCTATTTTATGGGAATTTTGCATCTTTCTTTTCATACAAATTTACATTATTTTATTGATATTCTGTGTATTTATATTGATAGGATTTTACATTATTCTATTTCTTTTTCGTATATATTTTTTTATACACATTTACATTATTTAATGTGTATCTTAAATATATATTTTATACAAATTTACGTTATTTTAAGTGTATTTGTTTATATAATTTCATTTAAATTTACATTATTTTATGTGTATTTTGTATATGTATTTCAATACAAATTTACCTAATTTTATGTGTGTTTTGTATATTTCTTTTCATACAAATTTTAAATATTTTTGTGCATTTTCGTATATAGTTTAATACAAATTTAGGTTATTTTATGTACTCATTTACATTACTTAATGTGTGTTTTGTATATATATTTTTATGCAAATTTACTTTATTTTATGTGCATTTTTGTAAATATATTTTTTTAGAAATTTGCGTTAATTTATGTGAATTTGTATATGTTTTCTCATACAAATTTACATTATTTTATTGCTATTTTTTTTATTTATTTTGATACGAATGAAAATAGATATACAAAATATACATAAAATAAACTAAATTTGTATTGAAATATATATACAAAATACATAAAATAATGTAAATTTGTATCAAAATATTTTAACAGATGCGCATAAAATAACGTAAATTTGTTTTAAAATATTCAAAATACACATTAAATAATGTAAATATGTATAAAAAAAATATATTCAAAACACAAATAGAATAATGTAAAATCATATCAAAATAAATACACAGAATATTAATAAAACAATGTAAATTTGTATGTAAATAAAGATGCAAAATACCCATTAAATAACGCATTTTTTTTTAAAATATATATACCAAAATACACATGAAAAAATTAATTTGTATTAAAATAAATATACAAAATACACATACAATAAGGTAAATCTGTATTGAAATAGATATGCAAAATACATATAAAACAATGTAAATTTGTTTCAAAATATATATACAAATACACATAAAATAAAGTAGATTTGTATAAAAATATATATACAAAATACACATAAAATGAAGTAAATACGTATAAGAAAATGTATACAAAATACACATAAAATAATGTAAATTCGTATCAAAATAAATAAACAAAATACCAATAAAAGAATGTGTATTTGTATAAATATAAATATACAAAATACACATAAAATAATGTAAATTTGTATAAAACTATACAAAAATACACAGAAGTAATTAAATTCGTATGAAAATAGATATACAAAATACAGATAAAATAAACTAAATTTGAATTGAAATGTATATACAAAAATACATAAAAATAATTTGAGTTTGTATGAAAATAGATATTCAAAATACACATAAAACTAGGTAAATTTCTTTTGAAATATATATACAAAATACCTATAAAATATTGTAAATTTGTGTCAAAATATAAAAACAAATACACATAAAATAACTTAAAATAACGTAAATATGTATCAAATATATATACAAAAAACACCTTAAATAATGTAATTATGTATAAAAAAATATATTCAAAACACAAATAAAATAATGTAAAATCGTATCAAAATAAATACAGAAAATATTAATAAAATAATGTAAATTTGTATGAAAATTAAGATGCAAAATACCCATAAAATAACGCATTTTTTATAAAAATATATATACGAAAAAACATAAAATATTTGATTTTGTATTAAAATAAATAGACATACAAAATACACATAAAATAAGCTAAATTTGAATTGAAATATATATACAAAATACATAAAATAATGTAAATTTGTATCAAAATACTTATACACTTATACAAATACACATATAATAACGTAAATTTGTATAAAAATATAAACAAAATACATTAAATAATGTAAATACGTATAAAAAATGTACAAAATACAGAAATAATCATGTAATTCGTATCAAAATAAATAGACAAAATACCAATAAAATAATTTAAATTTATATGAGAAAATATATACAAAATACACATAATTAACGCAAATATCAATAAAAATATATATAATATATATTTTTATACATATTTAAAATATTTAATGTATATTTTGTATATATATTTTATCAAATTTACGTTATTTTATATATTATTTATATATTTTCATACAAATTTACATTATTTTATGTGAGTTTTGTATATGTATTTCAATACAAATTTGCCTAACTTTATGTGTATTTTGCATATCTATTTTCAAACAAATTTAAATTATTTTTGTGTATTTTTGTATATATTTGTATACAAATTTTAGTTATTTTATTTGTTTTTTGTATATATATTTTCCTACAAATATACATTCTTTTATTGGAATTTTGTGTATTTATTTTTTTACGAATTTACATTATTTTATGTGTATTTTGTATATATATTTTTCTACGTATTTAAATTATTTTATGTGTATTTTATATATACATTTTCATAAAAGTTTACGTTATTTTATTGTGTGTATTCGTATATATTTTGAAACAAATTATATACAAATTTATGTTATTTTATGTGTATTTGTATATATATTTTCATACAAATTTATATTATTTCATGTGTATTCTTACATATATTTTATTACAAATGTACCTTATTTTATGTTTATTTTGTATATTTATTTCATTCAATTTTAAATTATTTAATGTGTATATTTGTATTTGTATTTAGGTTATTTTATGTGTGTTTTCTATATATATTTTCATTCAAAATTACATTATTTTATTGTTATTTTCTTAATTTAACTCGATACGAGTTTAGATTACTTCATAGGTATTTTGTATACATATTTTTACACTCATTTCCATTATCTAATGTGTGTTTTGTATATATTTTTTATGCAAACAAATTTTATGTGCATTTTTGTACATATATTTTTATAGAAACTTAAAACGTTATTTTATGTGTATTTTGTAGATGTTTTCTCATACAAATTTACATTATTTAATTAGTTTTTTGTTTATTTATTTTGATACGAATGACGATTATTTGTGTATTTTGTAAATATTTTTTTTATACGTAGGTATTTACATTACTTAATGTGTATTTTGTTTATATATTTTTTCACAAATTTACGTAATTATATGTGTATTTGTTAAAAATATTTTGAAACGAATTTACTTTATTTTATGTATTTTGTATATATATTTCAATTCAAATTTAGCTTATTTTGTGTGTATTTTGTATATCTATTTTCATACAAATTTAATTACTTCTGTGTATTTTTGTATATAGTTTTATACAAATTTACGTTATTTTATGTGCATTTTGTATATTTATATTTATACAAATACATTCTCTTATTAAGTATTTTGTTTATATATATATATAAGAATTTACATTATTTTATGTGTATTTTTTATACATTTTTTAGTCTTTTTTTATTAATTTTACTGGTATTTTGTTTATATATATATATATATATATATATATATATATATATATATATATATATATATATATATATATATATATATATATCTATATATATATATATATATATATATATATATATATATATATATATTTATATATATATAATTTTTTTTTTTTTATAGAAATATACGTTATTTTATGTGTATTCGTATATATATTTTGAAACAAATTTACATTGTTTTATATGTATTTTGCATATCTATTTCAATACAAATTCTCCTTATTGTATGTGCATTTTGTATATTTATTTTAATACAAATTCAAATATCTTATGTGTATTTTGGTATATATAATTTTATAAAAAATGCGTTATTTTAGAGGTATTTTGCATCTTAGTTTTCATACAAATGTACATTATTTTATCAATATTCTGTGTATATATTTTGATACGATTTTATATTATACTATTTGTGTTTTGTATATATTTTTTTATACATATTTTCATTATTTAATGTGTATTTTTATATATATTTTATACAAATTAACGTTATTTTAAGTGTATTTGTTTATATAATTTCACTCAAATTTACATTATTTTAAGTGTATTTTGTATATGTATTTCAATACAAATTTACCTAATTTTATGTGTATTTTGTATATTTTTTTCATACAAATAAAAATTATTTTTGTGTTTTTTTGTATATACATAAAGAGTAAATTTCTATGAAAATATATATTCAAAATACATATAAAATTATAAAATAAGTGTAAAAATATATATATCAAATACACCTAAAAAAATGAACATTCGTATCAAAATAAATAAACAAAATTCCGATAAAAAAACGCATATTTGTAGGAAAATATATATACAAAAAAACACATAAAAATACGAAAATTTGAATAAAAATATATACAAAAAAACAAAAAAAAAAATTTCAATTTGTATGAAAATAGATATACAAAATACACATATAATTAGTTAAATTTATATTTAAATACATGTACAAAATAGACATAAAATAATGTAAATTTGTATGTTCTTTTATCGGAATTTTGTTTATTGATTTTGATACGAATTTTTATTATTTTAGGTGTATTTGATATATATATATATATATATATATATATATATATATATATATATATATATATATATATATATATATATATATATATATATATATATATATATATATATATATATATATATATATATATATATATATATATATATATATATATATATATATATTTATTTACATAATTTTATTTGTATTTTTAATATATATTTTCATAGAAATTTACTCTATTTTATGTGTATTCGTATATATATTTTGATACAAATTTACATTATTTATGTGTATTTCGCATATCTATTTCAATACAAATTTTCTTTATTGTATGTGCCTTTCGTATATTTATTTTGATACAAATTTAATTATTTTATGTGTATTTTTGTATATATATTTTTAAACAAATATGCGTTATTATATGGGTATTTTGCATCTTTATTTTCATACAAATTTACATTATTTTATTGATAGTCTGTTTATTTATTTTGATACGATTTTACGTTATTCTGTGTATTTTGTATACATATTTTTAGACATATTTACATTATTTAATGTATATTTTGTACATATATTTTATGGAAATTAACGTTATCTTATGTGTATTTGTTTATATAGTTTTATACAAATTTACATTATTTTATGTGTATTTTGTATATGTATTTCAATAAAAACTTGCCTAATTTCATGTGTATTTTGCATATCTATTTTCAAACAAAATAAAAAAAAATTGTGTATTTTTGTATATATTTTTATACAAATTTTAGTTATTTTATTTTTATTTTCTATATATATTTTCCTACAAATATACATTCTTTTTGAGGAAATTTTGTTTATCTATTTTGATACGAATTTACATTATTTTATGTGTATTTTGTGTTTATATTTTTCTATGTATTTACATTATTTAATGTTTATTTTGTATATATATTTTCATAAAATTTTACGTTATCTTATTGTATGTATTCGTATATATTTTGATACAAATTTACTTTATTTTATGTGTTTTTTGCATATCTATTTCAATAAAAATCTACCTTATTGTATGTGTATTTTGTATATTTATTTTAATACAAATTTAATTATTTTATGTGTATTTTTGTATATATTTTTTTTTAAATATGAGTTATTTTACTTTAAATGTGTATTTTTACATATTTTTCATTACAAATTTACCTTATTTTATAACTATTTTTTATATTTAATTCATTCAATTTTAAATTATTTTATGTGTATATTTGTATTTGTATTTACGTAATTTTATATATTTCTATACAAATTTTAGTTATTTTATTTGTATTTTGTATATATATTTTCCTACAAATATACATTCTTTTATTGGAATTTTGTGTATTTATTTTTTTACGAATTTACATTATTTTATGTGTATTTTGTATATATTTTTCTACGTATTTAAATTATTTTATGTGTATTTTATATATACATTTTCATAAAAATTTACGTTATTTTATTGTGTGTATTCGTATATATTTTGATACAAATTTTATACAAATTTATGTTATTTTATGTGTGTTTGTATATATATTTTCATAATAATTTAAATAATTTTATGTGTATTTTTACATATATTTCATTACAAATTTACCTTATTTTATGTTTATTTTGTATATTTATTTTATTCAATTTAAAAAATTTTAATGTGTATATTTGTATTTGTATTTAGGTTATTTTTGTGTGTTTTCTATATATTTTCATCCAAAACTATATTATTTTATTGGTATTTACTTAATTTAACTCGATACGTGTTTAGATTATTTCATAGGTATTTTGTATACATATTTTTATACTCATTTACATTATCTAATGTGTGTTTTGTATATATTTTTTTATGGAAATTAATTTTATGTGCATTTTTGTACATATATTTTTATAGAAATTTGCGTTATTTTATGTGTATTTTGTATATGTTTTCTCATACAAATTTACATTATTTTATTGTTTTTTTGTTTATTTATTTTGATACGAATTACATGATTATATGTGTATTTTTTACATATTTTTTTATACGTATTTATATTACTTAATGTGTATTTTGTTCATATATTTTTATACAAATTTACGTTATTACATGAGTATTTGTTAAAAATATTTCGATACAAATTTACTTTATGTATTTTGTATATATATTTCAACTCAAATTTAGCTTATTTTGTGTGTATTTTGTATATATATTTTCATACAAATTTAATTACTTCTGTGTATTTTTGTATATAGTTTTATATAAATTTACGTTATTTTATGTGCATTTTGTATATTTATATTTATACAAATACACATTCTTTTATTGGTATTTTGTTAACATTATTTTATGTGTATTTTGTATACATTTTTTATACGTATTTACTTAATTTTATGTGTATTTTGTATATATATTTTTATAGAAATCTACGTTATTTTATGTGTATTCGTATATATATTTTAAAACAAATTTACACTGTTTTATATGTTTTTTGCATATCTATAGAAATGCATATACAGTAAGGTAAATTTGTATTGAAAGAGATATTAAAAAATACATATAAAACAATGTAAATTTTTTCAAAATATATATACGAATACACATAAAATAAAGTAGATTTCTTTAGAAATTTATATACAAAATACATATGAAATCATGTAAATACGTATAAAAATATATATACAAAATACATATCAAATAATGTAAATTCGTGTCAAAATAAATAAACAAAATATCATGAAAAGAATGTGTATTTGTATGAAAATAGATAATAGATAATAAATTTGTATGAAATATATATGCAAGATACACATTAAATAATGTAAATATGTATAAAAAAAATATATACAAAAGACAAATAGAATAATGCAAAAGAGTATCAAAATAAATACACAGAATAATAATAAAATAATGTAAATTTGGATGAAAATAAAGATGCAAAATACCCATAAAACAACGCATTTTTTATGAAAATATATATACCAAAATACACATAAAATATTTAAATTTGTATTACAATAAATATACAAAATGCACATACAATAAGGTAAATTTGTATTGAAATAGATGTGCAAAATACATATAAAACAATGTAAATTTTTTCCAAAATATATATACGAATACACATAAAATAACGTAGATTTCTATAAAAATATATATACAAAATACACATAAAATGAAGTAAATACATATAAAAAAATGTATACAAAATACACATAAAATAATGTAAATTCGCATCAAAATAAATATACAAAATACCAATAAAAGAATGTGTATTTGTATATATATAAATATACAAAATGCACATAAAATAACGTAAATTTATATAACACTATATACAAAAATACACAGAAGTATTTTAATTTGTATGAAAATAGATATACAAAATAAGGTAAATTCGTTTCAAATTCAATAAACAAAGTTCAGATAAAAAAACGTATATTTGTAGAAAAAATAAATATACAAAATACACATAAAATAACGAAAATTTGTATGAAAATATATAAAAAAATAAACAAAAATAATTTCAATTTGTATGAAAATAAATATACAAAATACACATGTATTTTGTATATCTATTTTCACACAAATTAATTACTTGTGTATTTTTGCATATAGTTTATATAAATTTACGTTATTTTATTTGTATTTTGTATATTTATATTTATACAATACACATTCTTTTATTAGTATTTTGTTTGTTTATTTTGATACGAGTTTACATTATTTTATGTGTATTTTGTATACCTTTTTTTATACGTATTTACTTCATTTTATGTGTATTTTGTATATTTCTTTTCATAGAAATCTACGTTATTTTATGTGTATTCGTATATATATTTTGAAAAAAATTTACATGGTTTTATATGTATTTTGCATATCTATTTCAATACAAATTTACCTTATTGTATGTGCATTTTGTATATTTATTTTAATACAAATTCAAATATTTTATGTGTGTCTTGGTATAAATATTTTTATAAAAAATGCGTTATTTTATGGGTATTTTGCATCTTAATTTTCATACAAATTTACATTATTTTATTAATATTCTCTGTATTTATTTTGATACGATTTTATATTATTCTATTTGTGTTTTGTATATATTTTTTTATACGTATTTTCATTATTTAATGTGTATTTTTTAATAATATTGTATACAAATTAACGTTATTTTAAGTGTATTTGTTTATATATTCTCATTCAAATTTACATTATTTTATGTGTATTTTGTAAATGTATTTTAATACAAATTTACCTAATTTTATGTGTATTTTGTATATTTATTTTCATACAAATTTAAATTATTTTTGTGTATTTTTGTAAATAGTTTTATACAAATTTAGGTGATTTTATGTGTATATTGTATATCTATTTTCATACAAATACACATTCTTTTATTGATATTTTGTTTATTTATTTTGACGCGAATTTACATTATTTAATGTATATTTTATATATATATTTTTATACGTGTTTACTTCATTTGATGTGTATTTTGTATATATATTTCTATAGAAATCTACATTGATTTATGAGTATTCGTATATAGATTTTGAAACAAATTTACACTGTTTTATGTTTATTTTGCATATTTTTTCAATACAAATTTACGTTATTGTATATGCATTTTGTATATTAATTTTAATACAAATTTAATTATGCTATGTGTATTTTTGTATATGTATTTTTATAAAAATATGCTTTATTTTATGGGTATTTTGCATTTCTATTTTCATACAAATTTACATTATTTTATTTATATTCTGTTTTTTTTTTTAAACAATTTTACATTATTCTATGTGTATTTTTTATATCTATTTTTATACGTATTTACTTAATTTTATGTGTATTTTGTATATATATTTTTATAGAAATCTACGTTATTTTATGTGTATTCGTATATATATTTTGAAACAAATTTACATTGTTTTATATGTATTTTTGCATATCTCTTTCAATACAAGTTTACCTTATTGTATGTGCATTTTGTATATTTATTTCAATACAAATTTAAATATTTTATGTGTATTTTGGTATATATATTTTTATAAGAAATGCGCTATTTGATGGGAATTTTGCATCTTTATTTTCATACAAATTTACATTATTTTATTAATATTCGGTGTATTTATTTTGATACGATTTCACATTATTCTATTTGTTTTTTGTATATATTTTTTTTATACATATTTACATTATTTAATGTTTATCTTGCATATATATTTCATACAAATTTATTATCTATTATTTATTTTCATACAAATACTCATTCTTTTCATGAAATTTTGTTTATTTATTTTGACACGAATTTACATTATTTGATATGTATTTTGTATATATATTTTTATACGTATTTACATAATTTCATGTGTATTTTGTATATATATTTCTATAGAAATCTACGTTATTTTATGTGTATTCGTATATATATTTTGAAACAAATTTACTTTTTTTTATATGTATTTATGAATATCTCTTTCATTGCATATTTACCTTACTTTATATGCATTTTGTATATCTATTTCAATACAAATTTAAATATTTTATGTGTATTTTGTTATATATATTTTTTTAAAAAATGCGCTATTTTATGGGAATTTTGCATCTTTCTTTTCATATAAATTTACATAATTTTATTGATATTCTGTGTATTTATATTGATAGGATTTTACATTATTCTATTTCATTTTTGTATATATTTTTTTATACACATTTACATTATTTAATGTGTATCTTGCATATATATTTTATACAAATTTACGTTATTTTAAGTGTATTTGTTTATATATTTTAATTCAAATTTACATTATTTTATGTGTATTTTGTATATGTATTTCAATACAAATTTACCTAATTTTATGTGTATTTTGTATATTTCTTTTCACACAAATTTTAAATATTTTTGTGTATTTTTGTATATAGTTTTATACAAATTTAGGTTATTTTATATACGCATTTACAATATTTAATGTGTGTTTTGTATATATATTTTTATGCAAATTTACTTTATTTTATGTGCATTTTTGTACATATATTTTTTATGTGTATTTGTATATGTTTTCTCATACAAATTTACATTATTTTATTGCTATTTTGTTTATTTATTTTGATACGAATGAAAATAGGTATACAAAATATACATAAAATAAACTAAATTTGTATTGAAATATATATACAAAATACATAAAATAATGTAAATCTGTATCAAAATATTTTAACAGATGCGCATAAAATAACGTAAATTTGTTTTAAAATATACAAAATACACATTAAATAATGTAACTAGTATGTATAAAAAAATATATACAAAAACAAATAGAATAATGTAAAATCGTATCAAAATAAATACACAGAATATTAATAAAACAACGTAAATTTGTATGAAAATAAAGATGCAAAATACCCATTAAATAACGCATTTTTTGTAAAAATATATATACCAAAATACACATGAAAAAATGAATTTGTATTAAAATAAATATACAAAATACACATACAATAAGGTAAATCTGTATTGAAATAGATATGCAAAATACATATAAAACAATGTAAATTTGTTTCAAAATATATATACGAATACACATAAAATAACGTAGATTTCTATAGAAATATATATATACAAAATACATATGAAATTATATAAATACGTATAAAAATATATATACTAAATAAATATTAAATAATGTAAATTCGTGTCAAAATAAATAAAAAAAATATCATGAAAAGAATGTGTATTTCTATGAAAATAAATAATAGATAACAAATTTGTATGAAATATATATGCAAGATACACATTAAATAATGTAAATATGTATAAAAAAAGAATATACAAAAAACAAATAGAATAATGTAAAATCATATGAAAATAAATACACCGAATATTAATAAAATAATGTAAATTTTTATGATAATAAAGATACAAAATTCCCATAAAATAGCGCATTTCTTATAAAAATATATATACCAAAATACACATAAAATATTTAAATTTGTATTGAAATACACATACAAAATGCACATACAATAAGGTAAATTTGTATTGAAAGAGATATGCAAAAATACATATAAAGCAAGTAAATTTGTTTCAAAATTTATATACGAATACACATAAAATAACGTAGATTTTTATAAAAATATATATACAAAATACACATAAAATTAAGTAAATACGTATAAAAAAATGAATACAAAATACACATAAAATAATGCAAATTCGAATTAAAATAAATAAACAAAATACCAATAAAAGAATGTGTATTTGGATAAATATAAATATACAAAAGACACATACAAAATAAACATAAAATAAGGTAAATTTGTAATAAAATATATGTACAAAATACACATAAAATAATGTAAATTTATATGAAAATATATATACAAATACACATAAAATACCATGAATTTGTATAAAAATATATATTCAAAATAAATATTAAATAATGTAAATGCGTATAAAAATATATATACAAAGTACATATAAAATAATGTAAATTCGTATCAATATAAATCAACAAAACACCAATAAAATAATGTATATTTGAGTGAAAATAAATTTACAAAATACACATAACATAACTAAAATTTGTATTAAAATATATACAAAAATATATAAAAATAATTTGAGTTTGTATGAAAATAGATATACAAAATACACATAAAACTAGGTAAATTTCTTTTGAAATACATATACAAAATACACATAACATAACGTAAATTTGTATAAAACTATACACAAAAATACACAAAAATAATTTAAATATGTATGAAAATAAATATACAAAATACACATAAAATTAGGTAAATATGTATTGAAATACATATACAAAATACACATAAAATAATGTAAATTTGAATGAAAATATATAAACAAATACATTTAAATTAACGTAAATTTGTATAAAATATATATACAAAATACTCATTAAGTAATGTAAATATGTATAAAAAAAATATTTACAAAACACAAATAGAATAATATAAAATCGTATCAAAATAAATACACAGAATGTTAATAAAATAATGTAAATTTGTATGAAAATTGAGATGCAAAATAACCATAAAATAACGCATTTTTTATTAAAATATATTACCAAAATACACATAAAATATTTGAATTTGTATTAGAATTAAAATACAAAACGAACATACAATAAGGTAAATTTGTATTGAAATAGATATGCAAAATAAATATGAAACAATATAAATTTTTTTCAAAATATATATACGAATACACATAAAATAACGTAGATTTCTATAAAAATATATATACAAAATACACATAAAATGAAGGAAATACATATAAAAAAAATGTACACAAAATACACTTAAGGTAATGTAAATTCGTATCAAAATAAATCAACAAAACACCAATAATGAAATGTGTATTTGTATAAATATAAATATACAAAATATACATAAAATAACGTAAATTTATATAAAACTATATACAAAAATACACAGAAGTAATACAATTTGTATGAAAATAGATATACAAAATGCACACAAAATAAGCTAAATTTGAATTGAAATATATATACAAAATACATAAAATAATGTAAATTTGTATCCAAATATTTAAACAAATACATATATAATAACTTAAATTCGTCTAAAAATATATAAACAAAATACACATTAAATAATGTAAATACGTATAAAAAAATATGAACAAAATACACATATAATCATGTAATTCGTATCAAAATAAATAAAGAAAATACCAATAAATTAATGTAAATTTGTATGAGAAAACATCTACAAAATAGACATAAAATAACGCAAGTTTCTATAAAAATATATGTACAAAAATGCACATAAAATAAAGTAAATTTGCTTAAAAATCTATAAAGAAAAAACACATTAAATAATGTAAATGCGTATAAAAATATGTATACAAAATACCTATGAAATAATCTAAACTCGTATCGAATTAAATTAAAAAAATATCAATAAAATAATGCAATTTTGGATGAAATTGTATAGGGAAAATACACATAAAATAATAATGTAAATTTGTATCAAAATATATACGAATACACACAATAAAATAACGTAAATTTTAATGAAAATACGTATACAAAATACACATAAAATAATGTAAATACGTAGAAAAATATATATACAAAATACACATAAAATAATGTAAATTCGTATCAAAATAAATAAACAAAATTACACTAAAAGAATGTATCTTTATAGGAAAATATATATACAAAATACAAATAAAATAACTAAAATTTGTATAAAAATATATACAAGAATACACAAAAATAATTTAAATTTGTTTGAAAATAGATATGCAAAATACACATAAAATTAGGCAAATTTGTATTGAAATACATATACAAAATACACATAAAATAATGTAAATTTGTATGAAAATATATAAACAAATACACATAAAATAAAGTAAATTTCCATAAAATATATATACATAACATACATTAAATAATGTAAATATGTATGAAATATATATACAAAGTACACATAGAATATTGTAAAATCGTATCAAAATAAATAAACAGAATATCAATAAAATAATGTAAATTTGTATATGAAAATAAAGATGCAAAATACCGATAAAATAAAGCATATCTTAATAGAAATACATATACAAAAATACACATAGAATAATTAAACTTGTATTAAAATTAATATACAAAATGCACATACAATAAGGTAAATTTGTATTGAAAAAATATGCAAAATACAAATAAAACATATATACAAAGTACACATAGAATATTGTAAAATCGTATCAAAATAAATAAACAGAATATCAATAAAATAATGTAAATTTGTATATGAAAATAAAGATGCAAAATACCGATAAAATAAAGCATATCTTAATAAAAATACATATACAAAAATACACATAGAATAATTAAACTTGTATTAAAATTAATATACAAAATGCACATACAATAAGGTAAATTTGTATTGAAAAAATATGCAAAATACAAATAAAACTGTAAATTTGTTTCAATGTATATACGAATACACAAAAAATAACGTAGATTTCTATTGAAATATATGTACAAAATACACATGAAATGATGTAAATACGTATAAAAATATATATACAAAATACACATTAAATAATGTAAATTCGCTTCAAAATAGATAAACAAAATATCAATAAAAGAATGTGTATTTGTATGAAAATAGATATACAAAATACATATAAAATAACCTAAATTTGTATAAATCTATATACATAAATACACAAAAATAACTTAAATTTGTATGAAAATAAATATGCAAAATACACATAAAATTAGGTAGATTTGTATTTAAATACATATACAAAATACACATAAAATGATGTAAATTTGTATAAACTACATATACAAAATATACATTAAATAATGTAAATATGAATAAAAAAATATATGCAAAACACAAATAGAATAATGTAAAATCATTTAAGAATAAATACACAGAATATTAATAAAATAATGTAAATTTGTATGAAAATTAAGATGCAAAATACCCATAAAATAACACATTTTTTAAAAAAATATATATAACAAAATACACATAAAATATTTGAATTTGTATTAAAATAAATATACAAAAGTACATACAATAAGGTAAATTTGTATTGAAATAAATATGCAAAATACATATAAAACAATGTAAATTTGTTTCAAAATATATATACGAATACACATAAAATAACGTAGATTTCTATAAAAATATATATACAAAATACACATAAAATTAAGTAAATACGTATGAAAAAATGTAAACAAAATACACATAAAATAAGGTAAATTCGAATCAAAATAAATAAACAAAATACCAATAAAATAATGTGTATTTGTATAAATATAAATGTACAAAATACACATACAAAATAAACATAAAATAAGGTAAATTTGTAATGAAATATATGAACAAAATACACATAAAATAATGTAAATTTATATGAAAATATATGTACAAATACACATAAAATACCATGAATTTGTATAAAAATATATATTCAAAATAAATATTAAATAATGTAAATGCGTATAAAAATATATATATATACAAAGAACATATAAAATAATGTAAACTAATATATATATATATATATATATATATATATATATATATATATATATATATATATATATATATATATATATATATATATATATATATATATAAAAATATATATACACAATACACACTAAATAATGTAAATTCGCATTAAGATAAATAAACAAAATTTCAATAAAAGAATGTGTATTTGTATGATAATAGATATACAAAATACACATAAAATTAGGTAGATTTCTATTGAAATACATATACAAAATACACATAAAATAATGTAGATTTGAATGAAAATATATAAACAAATACACATAAAATAACGTAGATTTGTATAAAATATATATACAAAATACACATTAAATAACGTAAATATGTATAAAAAAAATATATACAAAACACAAATAGAATAATGTAAAATCGTATCAAAAATAAATACACAGAATATTAATAAAATTATGTTAATTTGTATGAAAATAAAGATGCAAAATAGCCATAAAATACCGCATTTTTTATAAAAACATATATACCAAAATACACATAAAATATTTAAATTTGTATTAAAATAAATATAAAAAATGCACATACAATAAGGTAGATTTGTATTGAAATAGATATGCAAAATACATATAAAACAATGTAAATTTGTTTCAAAATATATATACAAATACAAATAAAATAACGTAGATTTCTAAAAAAAATATATTCAAAATACACATAAAATGAAGTAAATACGTATAAAAAAATGAATACAAAATACACATAAAATAATGTAAAATCGTATCAAAATAAATAAACAAAATACCAATAAAAGAATGTGTATTTTTAGAAATATAAATATACAAAATACACATAAAATATCGTAAATTTGTATAAAACTATATACAAAAATACACAGAAGTAATAAAATTTGTATGAAAATAGATATAAAAAATACAGCTAAAATAAGCTGAGTTTGAGTTGAAATGTACATACAAAATACATAAAATAATGTAAATTTGTATCAAAATATTTATACAAATGCATACAATAACGTAGATTTGTTTAAAAATATATAAACAAAACACACATTAAGTAATGTAAATACGTATAGAAAATATGTACAAAATACACATATAATCATATAATTCGTGTCAAAATAAATAAACAAAATAACAATAAAATAATGTAAATTTTTATGAGAAAACATATATAAATAACGGAAATTTCTATAAAAATATATGTACAAAAATGCACATAAAGTAAAGTAAATTTGCATAAAAATATATATACACAACACACATTAATTAATGTAAATGCGTACATAAAATAACCTAAATTTGTATAAAACTATATACAAAAATTTAAATTTGTTTGAAAAGAAATATACAAAATACACATAAAATTAGGTAAATTTGTATTGAAATACTTATACAAAATACACATCAAATAATGTAAATTTGAATGAAAATATATAAACAAATACACATAAAATAACGTAAATTTGTATAAAATATATATGCAAGATACACATTAAAGAATGTAAATGTGTATAAAAAAATATATACAAAAAACAAATAGAATAATGTAAAATCGTATCAAAATAAATACACAGAATATCAATAAAATAATGTAAATTTGTATGAAAATAAAGATGCAAAATTCCCAAAAAATATCGCATTTTTTATAAAAATATGTATACCAAAAAACACATAAAATATTTAAATTTGTAATGAAAAAAATATACAAAATGCATATACAATAAGGTAAATTTGTATTGAAAGAGATATTCAAAAATACATGTAAAACAATGTAAATTTGTTTCAAAATATATATACGAATACACATAAAATAAAGTAGATTTCTATAGAAATATATATACAAAATACATATGAAATTATGTAAATACGTATAAAAATATATATACAAAATACATATTAAATAATGAAAATTCATGTCAAAATAAATAAACAAAATGTCATGAAAAGAATGTGTATTTGTATGAAAATAGATAATAGATAATAAATTTGTATAAAATATATATGCAAGATACACATTAAATAAAGTAAATATGTATAAAAAAGTATATAAAAAAACAGATAGAATAAGGTAAAATCGTATCAAAATAAATACACCGAATATTAATAAAATAATGTAAATTTGTATGAAAATTAAGATGCAAAATTCCCATAAAATAGCGCATTTCTTAAAAAAATATATATACCAAAATACACATAAAATATTTAAATTTGTATTGAAATAAATATACAAAATGCACATACAATAAGGTAAATTTGTATTGAAAGAGATTTGCAAAAATACATATAAAACAATGTACATTTGTTTCAAAATATATATACGAATACGCATAAAATAACGTAGAATTTTATAAAAATATATATACAAAATACAAATAAAATTAAGTAAATACGTATAAAAAAATGTATACAAAATACACATAAAATAATGTAAATTCGAGTTAAAATAAATAAACAAAATACCAATAAAAGTATGTGTATTTGGATAAATATAAATATACAAAATACACATACAAAATAAACATAAAATAAGGTAAAATATTGTAAATTTATATGAAAACACATATACAAATACACATAAAATACCATGAATTTGTATAAAAATATATATTCAAAATAAATATTAAATAATGTAAATGCGTATAAAAATATATATACAAAGTACATATAAAATAATGTAAATTCGTATCAATATAAATCAACAAAATACCAATAAAATAATATATATTTGAATGAAAATAAATTTACAAAATACACATAACATAACTAAAATTTGTATTGAAATATATACAAAAATACATATAATAATTTGAGTTTGTATGAAAATTGATATACAAAATACACATAAAACTAGGTAAATTTCTTTTGAAATATATGTACAAAATACCCATAAAATATTGTAAATTTGTGTAAAAATATATAAACAAATACTCATAAAATAACGTAAATTTGTATGAAAAATATATACAAAATACATATAGAATAATGTCAAATCGTACCAAAATGAATGAGCAGAATATCAATAAAATAATGTAAATTTGTATGAAAATAAAGATGCAAAATACCCATAAAATAAAGCATATTTTTTTAAAAATACATATAAAAAAATGCACATAGAATAATTAAATTTGTATTAAAATTAATATACAAAATGCATATACAATAAGGTAAATTTGTATTGAAAAAATATGCAAAATACACATAAAAGTGTAAATTTGTTTAAAAATCTATATACAAATACACATAAAATAACATAGATTTCTATAGAAATATATATACAAAATACACATGAAATGATGTAAATACGTATATAAATATATATACAAATACACATTAAATAATGTAAACTCGCGTCAAAATAAATAAACAAAATATCAATAAAAGAATGTGTATTTGTATGAAAATAGATATAGAAAATACACATAAAATAACCTAAATTTGTATAAAACTATATACAAAAATACACAAAAATAATTTAAATTTGTATGAAAATAAATATACAAAATACACATAAAATTAGGTCAATTTGTATTGAAATACACATACAAAATACACATAAAATAATGGAAATTAGAATGAAAATATATTAACATATACACTTAAAATAACGTAAATTTGTATCAAATATATATACAAAATACACATTAAATAATGTAAATATGTATAAAAAAATATAGAGAAAACACAAATAGAATATTGTAAAATCGTATCAAAATAAATACAAAGAATATTAATAAAATAATGTAAATTTGTATGAAAATTAAGAAGAAAAATACCCATAAAATAACGCATTTTCTTATAAAAAATATATATACCAAAATACACATAAAAAATTTAAATTTGTATTAAAATAATTATACAAAATACACATACACTAATTTAAATTTGTATTGAAATAGATATGCAAAATACATATAAAACAATGTAAATTTGTTTCAAAATATATATACGAATACACATAAAATAACGTAGATTTCTATGAAAATATATATACAAAATACACATAAAATGAAGTTAATACGTATGAAAAAATGTATACAAAATTCACATAAAATAATGTAAATTCGTATCAAAATAAATAAACAAAATACCAATAAAAGAATGTGTATTTGTATATATATAAATATAAAAAATACGCATAAAATAACGTAAATTTATATAATACTATATACAAAAATACACAGAAATAATTAAATTTGTATGGAAATAGATATATAAAATACACACAAAATAAGCTAAATTTGAATTGAAGTATATATACAAAATACATTAAATAAAGCAAATTTGTATCAAAATATTTATACAAATACACATATAATAACGTAAATTTGTATAAAATATATAAACAAAATACACATTAAATAATGTAAATACGTATAAAAAAATATGTACAAAATACTAGTATAATCATGTGATTCTTATCAAAATAAATAAATTTACTTCATTTTATGTGTATTTTTTATATATTTTTTATAGAAATCTACGTTATTTTATGTGTATTCGTATATATATTTCGAACCAAATTTACACTATTTTATATGTATTTTGCATATCTATCTCAATACAAATTTACCTTATTGTATGTGCATTTTGTATATTTATTTTAATACAAATTCAAATATTTTATGTGTATTTTGGTATCAATAATTTTATAAAAAATGCGTTATTTTATAGGTATTTTGCATCTTAATTTTCATACATATTTACATTATTTTATTAATATTCTGTGTATATATTTTGATACGATTTTACATTATTCTATTTGTGTTTTGTATATATTTTTTTATACATATTTACATTATTTAATGTGTATTTTGAATATATATTTCATACAAATTTACGTTATTTGTTTATATATTTTCATTTAAATTTACATTATTTCATGTGTATTTTGTATATGTATTTCAATACAAATTTACCTAATTTGATGTGTATTTTGTATATTTCTTTTCATACAAATTTAAATTATTTTTGTGTATTTTTGTAATAATAAAAATATGTATTCAAAATACCTATGAAATAAACTAAATTCGTATCGAATTAAATTAAGAAAATACCAATAAATTAATGTAATTTTGGATGAAAATATATATAGAAAATACACATACAATAACCTAAATACAAATACAAATATACACATAAAATAATTTAAAATTGAATGAAATAAATATAAAAAATAAACATAAAATAAGGTAAATTTGTAATGAAATATATGTAAAAATACACATAAAATAATATAAATTTGAATGAAAATATATATACAAATACACATAAAATAACATGAATTTGTATAAAATTTGTATCAAAATATATACGAATACACATAATAAAATAACGTAATTTTGGATGAAAATATATATAGAAAATACACATAAAATATCCTAAATACAAATACAAATATACACATAAAATAATTTAAAATTGAATGAAATAAAAAAAAAAACATAAATAAGGTAAATTTGTAAAGAAATATATGTACAAAATACACATAAAATAATATAAATTTGTATGAAAATATATATACAAATACACATAAAATAACATGAATTAGTATAAAAATATATATTCAAAATAAACATTAAATAATGTATAAAAATATATATACAAAGTACATATAAAATAATGTAAATTCTTATCAAAATAAATCAACAAAATACCAATAAAATAATATATATTTGAATGAAAATAAATTTAAAAAATAAACATAACATAAGTAAAATTTGTATAAAAATATAAAAAAAATACCCAAAAATAATTTTAATTTGTATGAAAATAGATATACAAAATACACATAAAACTAGGTAAACTTCTTTTGAAATATATATGCAAAATACCCATAAGATATTGTAAATTTGTGTCAACATATATCAGCAAATACACGTAACGTAACGTAACGTAACGAAACGTAGATTTGTATAAAATATATATACAAAATACACATTAAATTAAGGAAAAATGTATAAAAAAAATATGTACAAAATACACATAGAATAATGTAAAATCGTATCAAAATAAATGAACAGAATATCAATAAAATAATGTAAATTTCTATGAAAATAAAGATGCAAAATACCCATAAAATAACGCATATTTGTATGAAAATATATATACAAAAATACACATGAAATAAGTAAATTTGTATTAAAATAGATATGAAAAATACACATAAAATGATGTTAATACGTATAAAAATATATAAAAAAAAAATACACATAAAATAAGGTAAATTCATATCAAATTCAATAAACTAAATTTCAATAAAAGAATGTATATATGTAGGAAAATCAATATACAAAATAATATATAAAAAACCTAACATTTGTATTAAAATACATACAAAAAAACACAAAAATAATTTCAAATTGTATGAAAATAGATATACAAAATCCACATAAAATTAGGTTAATTTGTATTGAAATACATATACAAAATACACATAAAATAATGTAAATTTGTATGAAAATATATAAACAAATAGACATAAAGTAACATATGTTTGTATAAAATATATATAGAAAATGCACATTAAATAATGTAAATATGTAAAATTAAATATATACAAAATACACAAGGAACAATGTAAAATCGTATCAAAATAAATACACAGAATATCAATCAAATTATGTATATTTGTATGAAAATAAAGATGCAAAATACCCATTAAAAAAAAACATATATTTATAAAAACATATATACAAAAATACACATCAAATAATTAAATTTGTATTAAAATAAATATACAAAATGCAAATACAATATGATAAATTTGTATTGAAATAGATATGAAAAAAACATACATCAAACAATGTAAATTTGTTTCAAAATATATATACGAATACACATACAAAAAAGTAGATTTCTATAAAAATACAAATAAAAAATACACATAAAATGATATAAAAACGTATAAAAATAAATATTCAAAATACACATAAAATAATGTAAATTCGTACCAAAATAAATAAACAAAATACCAATAGAAGAAGGTGAGTTTGTATGAAAATAAATATACAAAATAAACATAAAATAACATAAATTTGTAAAAAAACTATATACAAAAATACACAAAAGTAATTTAAATTTGTTTGAAAATAGATATACAAAATAAACATGAAATAAACTAAATTTGTATTGAAATATATATACAAAATACATAAAATAATGTAAATTTGTATCAAAATATTTTAACACATGCGCATAAAGTAACGTAAATTTGTTTTAAAATATTCAAAATACACATTAAATAATGTAAATATGTATACAAAATATATATACAAAACACAAATAGAATAAGGTAAAATCGTATCAAAATAAATACACAGAATATTAATAAAAAAAATGTAAATTTCTATGAAAATAAAGATGCAAAATACCCCTTAAATAACGTATTTTTTATAAAAAATATATATACCAAAATACACATAAAATATTTAAATTTGTATTACAATAAATATACAAAATGCACATATAATAACGTAAATTTGTATTAAAATAGATATGCAAAATACATATAAAACAATGTAAATTTGTTTCAAAATATATATAAGAATACACAAAATAACGTAGGTTTCTATAAAAATATATATACAAAATACACATAAAATGAAGTAAATACGTATAAGAAAATGTATACAAAATACACATAAAATAATGTAAATTCGTATCAAAATAAATAAACAAAATACCAATAAAAGAATGTGTATTTGTATGAATATATATATACAAAATACACATAAAATAACGTAAATTTGTATAAAACTATATACAAAAATACACAGAAGTAATTAAATTCGTATGAAAATAGATATACAAAATACACACAAAATAAGCTCAAGCTCAATAGAAATATATGTAAAAAATACATAAAATAAAGTAAATTTGTATCAAAATATTTTTAGAAATACACATATCATTACGTAAATTTTATATAAAAATAAATAAACAACATGCACATTAAAGAATGTAAATACGTATAAAAAATATGTACAAAATACACATATAACCATGTAATTCGTATCAAAATAAATAAACAAAATACCAATAAAATAATGTAAATTTTTATGAGAAAACATATACAAAATACACATAAAATAACGCAAATATCTATAAAAATATATGAACAAAAATGCACATAAAATAAATTTGCATTAAAAAAGATATACAAAACACACATTATATAATGTAAATGAGTATAAACATATGTATACAAAATACCTATGAAATAATCTAAATTCGTATCGAACTAAATTAAGAAAATACCAATAAAATAATGTAATTTTGGATGAAAATATTTATAGAAAATACACATAAAATAACCTAAATACAAATACAAATATACATATAAAATAATTTAAAATTGAATGAAATAAATATACAAAAAAAACATAAAATAAGGTAAATTTGTAATGAAATATATGTAAAAATACACATTAAATAATATAAATTTGTATGAAAATATATATACAAATACACATAAGATAACATGAATTTGTATAAAATTTGTATCAAAATATATACGAATACACACAATAAAATAACGTAAATTTTAATGAAAATGTATATACAAAATACACATAAAATAATTTAAATACGTAGAAAAATATATATACAAAATACACATAACATAATGTAAATTCGTATAAAAATAAATAAACAAAATTCCAATAAAAGAATGTATATTTGTAGGAAAATATATATACAAAATTCAAATAAAATAACTAAAATTTGTATAAAAATATATACAAAAATACACACAAAAAATTTAAATTTGTTTGAAAATATATATGCAAAATACACATAAAATTAGGCAAATTTGTATTGAAATACATATACAAAATACGCATAAAATAATGTAAATTTGTATAAAAATATATAAACAAATACACATAAAATAACGTAAATTTGGACAAAATAAATATACAAAATAAACATTAAATAATGTAAATATGTATAAAAAAAATATATACAAAATACACATAGAATAATGTTAAATCGTATCAAAAAAAAAAAAACAGAATATCAATAAAATAATGTAAATTTGTATGAAAATAAAGACGCAAAATATCCATATAATAACAGATATTTGCATAAAAATATATATACAAAAATACACATAAAATAGTTTAATTTGTATTAAAATAAATATTCAAAATGCACATACAATAAAGTAAATTTGTATTGAAATAGATATGCAAAATACACATAAATAATTTAAATTTGTATCAAAATATACACGAATACACATAAAATAGAGTAAATTTCTATGAAAATATACATACAAAATACATATAAAATGATGTAAAAAAGTATAAAAATATATATACCAAATACACCTAAAATAATGTAAATTCGTATCAAAATAAATAAACAAAATTCCGATGAAAGAACGTATATATGTAGGAAAATAAATATAGAAAATACACATAAAATGCCGAAAATTTGTATAAAAATATATACAAAAAAATCCATAACAATAATTTCAATTTGTATGAAAATAGATATACAAAATACACATATAATTAGTTAAATTTGTATTTAAATACATGTACAAAATACACATAAAATAATGTAAATTTGTATGAAATGAACACAAATAAACATAAAACAACGACCATTTGTATAAAATATATAAACAAAAAATGCATAGAATAATGTAAAATCGCATCAAAATATATACACAGAATATCAATAAAATAATATAAATTTGTATGAAAATAAAGATGCAAAATAACCATAAAATTAACCATATTTTTATAGAAATACAAATACAAAAATACACATAGAATAATTAAATTTGTATTAAAATTAATATACAAAATGCAGATACAATAAGGTAAATTTGTATTGAAAAAATATGCAAAATACACATCAAACAGTGTAAATTTGTTTCAAATTATATATACGAATACACATAAAATAACGTAGATTTCTATAGAAATATATATACAAAATACACATGAAATGATGTAAATACGTATAAAAATATATGTACAAAATACATATTAAATAATGTAAATTCTCGTCAAAATAAATAAACAAAATATCAATGAAAGAATGTGCATTTGTATGAAAATAGCTATACAAAATACTCATAAAATAACCTAAAAATATATAAAACTATATACAAAAATACACAAAAATAATTTAAATTTGTATGAAAATAAATACACAAAATACGCATAAAACTAGCTAAATTTGTATTGAAATACATATACAAAATACACATAAAATAATGTAAATCTGAATAAAAATACATAAACAAATACACTTAAAATAACGTAAATTTGTATAAAATATATATACAAAAAACAAATTAAAAATTGTAAATATGTTTAAAAAAATATATACAAAACACAAATAGAATCATGTAAAATCGTATCAAAATAAATACACAGAATATAAATAAAATAATGTAAATTTGTATGAAAATAAAGAAGCAAAATATCCAATAAATAACGCCTTTTTTTTATAAAAATATATATACAAATATACACATAATTTTTTTTAATTTGTATTAAAATAAATATACAAAATACACATACGATAAAGTAAATTTGTATTGAAATAGATATGCAAAATACATATAAAACAAAGTAAATTTGTTTCAAAATATATATACGATTACATATAAAATAACGTAGATATCTATAAAAATATATATACAAAATACACATAAAATGAGGTAAATACGTATAAAAAATGTATACAAAATACACATAATTTAATGTAAATTCGTATCAAAATAATTAAACAATATACCAATAAAAAGATGTGTATTTGTATTAATATAAATATACAAAATAAACATAAAATAATATAAATTTGTATGAAAATATATATACAAATACACATTAAATAACAAGAATTTGTATAAAATTTGTATCAAAATATATACGAATACACACAATAAAATAACGTAAATTTTTATGAAAATGTATATACAAAATACACATAAAATAATTTAAATACGTAGAAAAATATATATACAAAATACACATAACATAATGTAAATTTGTATGAAAATATATAAAGAAATAAACATAAAATAATGTAAATTTGGATAAAAAATATATACAAAATAAACATTAAATAATGTTAATATGTATAAAAAATATATACACAAAATACACATAGAATAATGTTAAATCGTATCAAAATAAATAAACAGAATATCAATAAAATGATGTAAATTTGTATGAAAATAAAGATGCAAAATATCCATATAATAACGCATATTTGCATAAAAATATATATACAAAAATAAACATAGAATAATGAAATTTGTATTAAAATTAATATACAAAATGCACATACAATAAGGTAAATTTGTATTGAAAAAATATGCAAAATACACATAAAACAATGTAAATTTGTTTCAAAATATATATACGAATACACATAAAATAACATAGATTTCTATAGAAATATATATACAAAATACACATGAAATGATGTAAATACGTATAAAAATATATATACAAAATACACATTAAATAATGAAAATTCTTGTGAAAATAAATAAACAAAATATCATGAAAACAATGTGTATTTGTATGAAAATAGATATACAAAATACAAATAAAATAACCTAAATTTGTATAAAACTATATATAAAAATACACAAAAATAATTTAAACTTGTATGAAAATAAATTGTTTTGAAATACATATACAAAATACATATAAAATAATGTAAACTTGAATGAAAATATATAAACATATACACTTAAAATAACGTAAATTTGTATCAAATATATATACAAATACACATTAAATAATGTAAATATGTATAAAAAAATAGATACAAAACACAAATAGAATAATGTAAAATCGTATCAAAATAAATACACAAAATATTAATAAAATAATGTAAATTTGTATGAAAATTAAAATGCAAAATACCCATAAAATAACGCATTTTTTATAAAAATATATATAAGAAAACACATAAAATATTTGATTTTGTATTAAAATAAGTATACAAAAAGCATCATACAATAAGGTAAATTTGTACTGAAATAGATACGCAAAATACATATAAAACAATGTAAATTTGTTTCAAAATATATAAAGGAATACACATAAAATAACGTAGATTTCTATAAAAATATATATACAAAATACACATATAATTAAGTAAATACGTATAAAAAAATGTATACAAAATACACATAAAATAATGTAAACTCGTATCAAAATAAATAAACAAAATACTAATAAAAGAATGTGAGTTTGTATAAATATAAATATAGAAAATACTTATAAAATAACGTAAATTTATATAAAAATATATACAAAAATACATATAAGTAATTAAATTTGTATTAAAATTGATATACAAAATACACATAAAATAAGCTAAATTTGAATTGAAATATATATACAAAATACATAAAATAATGTAAATTTGTATCAAAATACTTATACAAATACACATATAATAACGTAAATTTGTATAAAAATATATAAACAAAATGCACATTAAATAATGTAAATACGTATAAAAAAATATGTTCAAAATACACAAATAATCATGTAATTTGTATCAAAATAAATAGACAAAATACCAATAAAATTATGTAAATTTGTATGAGAAAACATATACAAAATACACATAAATAACGCAAATTTCAATAAAAATATATATAATATAATATATTTTTATACATATTTAAAATATTTAATGTATATTTTGTATATATATTTTATCCAAATTTACGTTATTTTATGTGTATTTGTTTATATATTTTCATACAAATTTACATTATTTTATGTGAGTTTTGTATATGTATTTCAATACAAATTTCCCTAACTTTATGTGTATTTTGCATATCTATTTTCAAACAAATTTAAACTATTTTTGTGTATTTTTGTATATATTTTTATACAAATTTTAGTTATTTTATTTGTATTTTCTATATATATTTTCCTACAAAGATACATTCTTTTATTGGAATTTTGTGTATTTATTTTTTTACGAATTTACATTATTTTATGTGTATTTTGCATACATATTTTTCTACGTATTTTATGTGTATTTTATATATTCATTTTCATAAAAATTTACGTTATTTTATTGTGTGTATTCGTATATAATTTCATACAAATTTTATACAAATTCATGTTATTTTATGTGTATTTCTATATATATTTTCATACAAATTTAAATTATTTTATGTGTATTTTTACATATATATCATTACAAATTTACCTTATTTTATATTTATTTTGTATATTTATTTTATTCAATTTTAAATTATTTAATGTGTTTATTTGTGTTTGTATTTAGGTAATTTTTTGTGTGTTTTCTATATATATTTTCATCCAAAATTACATTATTTTATTGGTATTTTCTTAATTTAACTCGATACGAATTTAGATTATTTCATAGATATTTTCTATACATATTTTTATACTCATTTACAATGTCTAATGTGTGTTTTGTATATATTTTTTTTATGCAAATTAATTTTATGTGCATTTTTGTAAATATATATTTTTATAGAAATTTGCGTTATTTTATGTGTATTTTGTATATGTTTTCTCATACAAATTTACATTATTTTATTGTTTTTTTGTCTATTTATTTTGATACGAGTTACATGATTATACGTGTATTTTTTACATATTTTTTATACGTATTTACATTACTTAATGTGTATTTTGTTTATATATTTTTATACAAATTTACGTTATTATATGTGTATTTGTTAAAAATATTTCGATACAAATTTACTTTATTTTATGCATTTTTTATATATATTTCAATTCAAATTTAGCTTATTTTGTGTGTGTTTTGTATATCTATTTTCATACAAATTTAATGACTTCTGTGTATTTTTGTATATAGTTTTATATATATTTACGCTATTTTATGTGCATTTTGTATATTTATATTTATACAAAAACACATTCTTTTATTGGTATTTTGTTTATTTATATTTATACGAATTTACATTATTTTATGTGTATTTTGTATACATTTTTATACGTATTTACTTAATTTTATGTGTATTTTGTATATATATTTTGAAACAAATTTACATTGTTTTATATGTATTTTGCATATCTATTTTAGTACAAATTTACCTTATTGTATGTGCATTTTGTATATTTATTTTGATACAAATTAAAATATTTAATGTGTATTTTGGGATATATAATTTTATAAAAAATGCGTTATTTTATAGGTATTTTGCATCTTAATTTTCATAAAAATTTACATTATTTTATTAATATTCTGTGTATATATTTTCATACGATTTTATATTATTCTATTTGTATTTTGTATATTTTTTTTATACATATTTACATTATTTAATGTGTAATTTTTATATATATTTTATACAAATTTACGTTATTTTAAATGTATTTTTTTGATATATTTTCATTCAAATTTACATTATTTTAAGTGTATTTTGTATATGTATTTCAATACAAATTTACCTAGTTTTATGTGTATTTTGTATATTTCTTTTCATACAAATTTAAATTAGTTTTGTGTATTTTTGTATAATAGTTTTATACAAATTTAGGTTATTTTATGTGTATTTTCTATATCTATTTTCATACATATATTTTGTATTTATATATATTTATATATATTTATATATATATATATATATATATATATATAAATATATATATATATATATATATATAAATATATATATCTATATATATATATATATATATATATATATATATATATATATATATATATATATATATATATACATATATATATATATATATATATATATATATATGTATATATATGTATATATATATATTTATATATATATATATATATATATATATATATATATATATATATATATATATATATATATATATATATATATATATATATATATATTTTCCTATCGCTCCTGTACATCCTCTGGACCCACCGAAGAGGCGATGCTTCTGGCATTTTGCTTCAGCTCGGTGGGACGACCTGAGGATGTACTTTCCGATTCCCGTGGAATGATTATTGCTTCCAGGATAGAGACCCTCTGTGTGTGCTCAGCGCATCACAGAGGTGATTATCTCTGGAATGGAGGCATACATTCCACGTTCTTTCTCTACTCCTCACGCTAAAAAGCCTTGGTTTAATCACGCTTGTTCTCGTGCTGTCAATGATATAGAGGTAGCTCACAAAAGATACCAGAGCCTTCAAACTAATGCTAATTATGAACTTTACATTTCTGCCCGAAATCGTGCCAAATCTATTCTCCGACTAACCAAAAATTCTTTCATTAATAGAAAATGTCAAAACCTTGCTTTTTCTAACTCTTCCCGTGACTTCTGGCATCTAGCCAAAAACATCTCCTCCAACTTCACTTCTTCATCTTTCCCTCCACTCCTCAGTCCTGACGGCAACACTGCCGTCTCATCTATCTCTAAGGCTGAACTCTTCTCTCAAACTTTTTCTAAAAACTCCACTCTGGACGATTCTGGGCATATTCCTCCTACTCATCCCCCCTCTGACTCCTTTATGCCTGTTATAAAGATTCTTCAAAATGATGTTTTCTATGCCCTCTCTGGCCTCAATCCTCAGAAGGCTTATGGACCTGATGGAGTGCCTCCTATTGTCCTTAAAAACTGTGCCTCCGTGCTGTCACCCTGCCTGGTCAAACTCTTTCGCCTCTGCCTGTCAACATCTACCTTTCCTTCTTGCTGGAAGTATGCCTTCACACAGCCTGTACCTAAGAAGGGTGACCGCTCCAATCCCTCAAACTACCGTCCTATTGCTTTACTTTCTTGTCTATCTAAAGCTTTTGAATCAATCCTTAACCGTAAGATTCAAAAGCACCTTTCCACTTCTGACCTTCTATCTGATCGCCAGTATGGGTTCCGCAAGGGCGTTCTACTGGTGATCTCCTAATCTTAACTGACTCTTGGTCATCCTCTCTTAGCCGTTTCGGTGAAACTTTTGCTATTGCGCTGGACATATCAAAAGCTTTTGATAGGGTCTGGCACAAATCTTTGCTTTCTAAACTACCCTCCTACGGTTTCTATCCTTCTCTCTGTACCTTTATCTCCAGTTTCCTTTCTGACCGTTCTGTTTCTGCCGTGGTAGACGGTCACTGTTCTTCCCCTAAATCTATTAACAGTGGTGTCCCACAGGGTTCTGTCCTATCTCCCACTCTTTTCTGTTGTTCATTGATGATCTTCTTTCCAAAACGAACTGTCCTATCCATTCCTACGCCGATGATTCCACTCTGCATTATTCAACTTCTTTTAATAGAAGACCCACCCTTCAGGAACTTAACGACTCAAGGCTGGAGGCTGCAGAACGCTTAGCCTCAGACCTTACTATTATTTCCGATTGGGGCAAGAAGAACCTGGTGTCCTTCAACGCCTCAAAACACAGTTTCTCCACCTATCCACTCGACACAATCTTCCAAACAACTATCCCTATTCTTTGACAACACCCAGCTATCACCTTCCTCAACACTAAACATCCTCGGTCTATCCTTAACTCAAAATCTCAACTGGAAACTTCATATCTCATCTCTTACTAAATCAGCTTCCTCGAGGCTGGGCGTTCTGTACCGTCTCCGCCAGTTCTTCTCCCCTGCACAGTTGCTGTCCATATACAGGGGCCTTGTCCGCCCTCGTATGGAGTATGCATCTCATGTGTGGGGGGCTCCCTCACACAGCTCTTCTGGACAGAGTGGAGGCAAGGCTCTTCGTCTCATCAGCTCTCCTCCTCATACTGATAGTCTTCTACCTCTTAAATTCCGCCGCAATGTTGCCTCTCTTTCTATCTTCTATCGAGATTTCCACGATGACTGCTCTTCTGAACTTGCTAACTGCATGCCTCCCCCCCTCCCGCGGCCCCGCTGCACTCGACTTTCTACTCATGCTCATCCCTATACTGTCCAAACCCCTTATGCAAGAGTTAACCAGCATCTTCACTCTTTCATCCCTCACGCTGGTAAACTCTGGAACAATCTTCCTTCATCTGTATTTCCTCCTGCCTACGACTTGAACTCTTTCAAGAGGAGGGTATCAGGACACCTCTCCTCCCGAAACTGACTTATCTTTCAGCCACCTCTTTGGATTCTTTTTAGGAGCAGCGAGTAGCGGGCTTTTTTTTTTTATTAATGTTTACTTTTTTGTGCCCTTGAGCTGTCTCCTTTGCTGTAAAAAAAAAAAAAAAAATCTATCTTATATATCTTCTGCGCTGGTTGTATTTTGCCTATTTTATTTACTCTACGAATAGTCGGTTCCAGTTCTCACTAATATAGCTTTCTACCTGTCTTTCTTTTCACTAAATTAACCTTTCTTTACATATCTTTCATTTCCATTGGGTGATCAGGTTTTATTTTGCCACATATGTTACTCTACGGACAATCAGTTCCCTATTTCACCTGCTTTCTACCTCTCTCTCTCTCTCTCTCTCTCTCTCTCTCTCTCTCTCTCTCTCTCTCTCTCTCTCTCTCTCTCTCTCTCTCTCTCTCTCTCTCTCTCTCTCTCTCTCTCTCTCTCTCTCTCTCTCTCTCTCTCTCTCTCTCTCTCTCTCTCTCTCTCTCTCTCTCTCTCTCTCTCTCTCTCTCTCTCTCTCTCTCTCTCTCTCTCTCTCTCTCTCTCTCTCTCTCTCTCTCTCTCTCTCTCTCTCTCTCTCTCTCTCTCTCTCTCTCTCTCTCTCTCTCTCTCTCTCTCTCTCTCTCTCTCTCTCTCTCTCTCTCTCTCTCTCTCTCTCTCTCTCTCTCTCTCTCTCTCTCTCTCTCTCTCTCTCTCTCTCTCTCTCTCTCTCTCTCTCTCTCTCTCTCTCTCTCTCTCTCTCTCTCTCTCTCTCTCTCTCTCTCTCTCTCTCTCTCTCTCTCTCTCTCTCTCTCTCTCTCTCTCTCTCTCTCTCTCTCTCTCTCTCTCTCTCTCTCTCTCTCTCTCTCTCTCTCTCTCTCTCTCTCTCTCTCTCTCTCTCTCTCTCTCTCTCTCTCTCTCTCTCTCTCTCTCTCTCTCTCTCTCTCTCTCTCTCTCTCTCTCTCTCTCTCTCTCTCTCTCTCTCTCTCTCTCTCTCTCTCTCTCTCTCTCTCTCTCTCTCTCTCTCTCTCTCTCTCTCTCTCTCTCTCTCTCTCTCTCTCTCTCTCTCTCTCTCTCTCTCTCTCTCTCTCTCTCTCTCTCTCTCTCTCTCTCTCTCTCTCTCTCTCTCTCTCTCTCTCTCTCTCTCTCTCTCTCTCTCTCTCTCTCTCTCTCTCTCTCTCTCTCTCTCTCTCTCTCTCTCTCTCTCTCTCTCTCTCTCTCTCTCTCTCTCTCTCTCTCTCTCTCTCTCTCTCTCTCTCTCTCTCTCTCTCTCTCTCTCTCTCTCTCTCTCTCTCTCTCTCTCTCTCTCTCTCTCTCTCTCTCTCTCTCTCTCTCTCTCTCTCTCTCTCTCTCTCTCTCTCTCTCTCTCTCTCTCTCTCTCTCTCTCTCTCTCTCTCTCTCTCTCTCTCTCTCTCTCTCTCTCTCTCTCTCTCTCTCAGGTGCGCCGTTCCCATCACTCTCGGCTACAAACCAGACATGCGTCTTGAGGACAGCGACTTCCCGACCACAACTACCATCGCCTCCCACCTCCTTACCACCACGATCCCCACTACGACAACCACCACTACCACCACCACTACCACTAGCATCTCTGCGACTCTGGACATCATCACGGACACACACAACAGCAGTGAGGAGAGTAACGCTACGATGAGGATGACGGAAGAGAATTCTATAATGGATGATGAGGATGATGCAGCCGTGACCAGCGCCCCACGTCACGAACCCCCGCCAGTCAACGCTTCAGTGAGTTACGTGGACGTGGAGACAGCGGCCACGACAGACATCCACCCACAGACAACACCAGAGGGACACAGCACCACCCCGACGGCTGCGGCATCCTCCCAAAGGGCACCCACGCCTTATCCACGCCCACCCACGCCTACAACTACTCCCACGAACGACCCAACGCCAACCACGCAGCCATACTGGTACAAACACAACCTCATGACGCCCTTTGACCACCATGCCACCGTGCACCCCCAGCGGCCCCACGGAGGAGCGCAAAGCCTCGCCTGGGGTGGCACTGCACGGTGAGACGGTCGGGAGAAGGCGACGCTCAAGGCACACAAGCCACGCAGAATAAATCGTAATAAAGTCACAGAGAAGAAGCGCCACGCATCAAGACCCTCCGCGCGGCCCTCCAACATCCTGGAGCACACCAAGGACCTCTGGGTGTTCCGCGGCGCTGGCAACCACGGCCTGAGTCCCGGCCAGCCGCTGCCTCTCGGTCGTCTCAGCCGCGGCCATGTCAACGACTGGGCGGTAGTGGGCGCGGGCGTTGTGGCCTCTTCAGTGGGCGTGGCCTTGCTGGTGTGTGGGTTTCTCCTTGCCCGAGGGCGTAGCAAAACCAGGCCCATGTGGGAGGCGTGAGGGAGCGGACGAGGACGTGGTGATGGCGGTGGGCGGCAGCAGCGAGGAGGACGAGGGGCCGCTTACGGATTCCGAGGGGACCGTGGGCGTGGTGACGGACACCCACCGCGGCCTCAACAACCGCCTCTACCTCCTGCTGCAGAGGGACACGGCCACCGGTATCACCCCAGACACGCTGCCAGTCCCCCGCTCACCCTCCCCGGCTGACCCCACCACGTCTCCCGCCTGGCACTGACCCCCCGGCCCGCCCCTCACCGCCCCGCCCCTCCCACGCCCTTAAGGAGAGGAAGGGAGTCAGTTTCCTGCCTCGGCTCCTCCTCGCCGCTAACTGGCATTATGATCCTGCTCGCCTCGACACGGGACTGTACTTTGGGAGCCCGCCGCGCCGACCCTCACCTGGACTTATTTCTCTCTCCCCTTTCCTTCCCCTCTCCCTCTCTCTCCCTGTCCGCCGCGGGGTGCCACACGGACGCAGCAACAAGGCAGCAGCATCACCGTGCGTGCGTGTGTGTGTGCGTGCGCCGGGACACCAGTGATTCATAGTATTAAAGCGTTTATGTTTATGTTAGTCAGATGTCTTGGTGCCATTAATCGTTTTGGGGTCTCGAGGCTCAAAGTGATGAAGACGAAGCAGCTCGGGATAAAAGATAAAACCCAACCCTAAGCCTCCCACGCCTCTCATACAGTAAAAGGGAGACCGTAAGCTCATCCAAGACTCTAAACATAGGCCTTGTACAGAGCCTTGCCCATGTGTTAGAGGGAAGAAAGAGCAGAAAGAAATATAGAAAGAAAGATAAAACCCAACCCTAAGCCTCCCACGCCTCTCATACAGTAAAAGGGACACCGTAAGCTCATCCAAGACTCTAAACATAGGCCTTGTACAGAGCCTTGCCCATGTGTTAGAGGGAAGAAAGAGCAGAAAGAAATATAGAAAGAAAGATAAAACCCAACCCTAGGCCTCCCACGCCTCTCATACAGTAAAAGGGACACCATAAGCTCACGTAAGACTCCTGTAAAAGTAAAACAGTAAATATAAACCAGAGAGCCTTGTCGATGTGTTAGCGGGAAGAAAGAGAAAAAAAGAAAGAAAAACCCCGATCCTACGCCTCCAACGATCCCCATGACACTAAATGAGACTCCGTAAGCTCATCCAAGAATCTAGTAAGCATAAGCCTTGCCGAGAGCCTTGCCCATGTTAGTCTCTGCCCCGCCCTCTCTCCCTGGCGATGGTCCGTCTCTCCGAGGTGTTGCCGGGTCAGGGCCGCGAGGGAATAAGACAGTGCGTGGCCGTTAGCGGTGTTAATGAAGAGTGACGTGAGGGAACTAGGGTGTGGGTGTGTGGGTGTGTGCCTACGTAGCTAGCTGGTCCTGTTAGGCCTGGTCGCTGCTAGGGATGTGATGGAGTGGGGAAAAGAGCAAAGAGTGAGAAATTACGAAAGAATGAGAAAGGAAGAGTAAAGAATAAGAAATAAGGAAAAATAAGAAAGGGTAAAGAGTAAAACAAAAATAGGAAAAGTGTAAGGAGTTAGACAAGTAAGAAGGAATTAGACTGAAAAGTATAGAGTGGGGAAAAGAGTAAAGAGTGAGAAAGTATGAAAGAATGAGAAAGGAGGAGTAAAGAATAAGAAATAAGGAAAAATAAGAAAGAGTAAGGAGTAAGAATAGGAAATGAGGAAAAATATGAAAGAGTAAAGAGTAAAACAAAAATATAATAAGTGTGATGGAGTGGGGAAAAGATTAAAGAGTGAGAAATTACGAGAGAATGAGAAAGGAGGAGTAAAGAATAAGAAATAAGGAAAAATAGGAAGGAGTAAAGAGTAAAACAAAACTAAGAAAAGTGTAAGGAGTTAGACAAGTAAGAAAGAGTTAGACCAAAAATTATAGAGTGAACGAGGAGGATTATGCCCCTGTGCCAATTTGTACGCAGTAAGGAATGTGTGTAAAACTAGGGTGAGGATTACTTGTGCCAATTTGTACGCGGTAAGGAAGGTATTAATAGGATGGTCAGTCTTATGTGTGCCAATTTGTACGCGATGAGAAGGGTATAGGATCAGTATTTTGTGCGCCAGTTTGTACGCGATAAGGAAGGTATAGGATCAGTATTGTGTGCGCCAATTTGTACGCGATAAGGAAGGTATAGGATCAGTATTGTGTGCGCCAATTTGTACGCGATAAGGAAGGTATAGGATCAGTATTGTGTGCGCCAATTTGTACGCGATAGAAAGAAATAGAAAACGAGGGCGATGTCTACCCCGAGCGAAACTCTCTAGCAGAACACAAGGAGGCAATTTACCTGTCAATTTACCTGCAGCGCTAAGTGTCAGGTGAAGCCAACAGGTGTGAGATGCTCGATATGAGATAGCCGCCGCCAAGCAGTTCTATGTACGGCAGGAGGAATAGAGGTGACACTCCTGAGGCTGCTGGGAAACTAAACCGACGAGACCTCTGCAAGCACGTGAGACAGAGCTAAGAGGAACGGTGAAACAAGTGGAAGGGAAGGAAGATAAGGGACGAAGAACAATGAAACAAATTAAGGCGAGGAATAGAGGTGACACTCCTAAGACTGCTGGGAAACTAAACCGAAGAAATCTCCACAAGCCCGTGAGACAGCTAAGAGGAACGGTGAAACAAGTGGAAGGGAGGTTTCTGTAAGAGGAAAGATAAAGGACGAAGAACAATGAAACAAAATGAAACCTAAACCCGAGGCCTCAGGAGAGATAAGATACGAGGAACAGTGAAAGACATGCAAGTGAGGTTTCTATAAGAGAAAGAAAACCTAAGACCAAGGCCTCACGAAGCTAGGCAAACACCAAAACGAAATGAGCTCTCTACAACAGGACTAAAAACAAGAAAACCATTGCCTCACGGAGCTACGAGGGACAGCATAACGAAGTGAGCTCTCTATAACAGGACTAAAAACCAAACACCAAGGGCTTACGAGGCTAGACAAACAGCATAACGAAGTGAGCTCTCTACAGTAGGACTAAAAACAAGAAAACCAAGGCCTCACGGAGCTACGAGGAACAGTGAAGCCGAAAGAAGTGAAGTTTGTACATACAAGGAGAAGAAAAACTAATACCGAGTCCTCTGAAAGTATAGAAAAACAAGAGAAGCGATATGTCTTATGTGAAACGAAGTGTGCTGTTTATACGAGAGGAAGAAAAACTAGAAAAAAACTACAACCCGAGGCCTCTGTAAGCTATAAACAAAATAATCGCTATCTCTTCCTAGTAAAATATAGATTCTAAAGACAAAGGAAGTAAAGAGAAACAAAAGAAACAATGCGTATCTCTTCCTAGTAAGAGATAAACTATAAAGACCTTTGTACAGCCTAACCCATAGATAACTCTTTGTAGACAGAACAGGCAGTAACCAACCCGGATCTTTGTACTGTAAAATATCGTATTATACAGTATAGTAGGAACCTTTGTACAGCAGGTGATAACAGTAGGTAGGCAGACCTTTATAAGCGGCAGAGAGGAAATAAAGAGATGTTACAGAGGAATATATAAACGTTTGAAGTCTTTGTATAGAGGATAATGATGATTTTTAATGGAACAAAATAGAAGAAGCATTTAAGAAGCATATAAGAAGCATCTGTAGGGGATTTTTAGGACAACAAACAGAAGGAAAATAAAAAGATGACTGGAATATATAAACGATAGAAGTCTTTGTATAGAGGATAATGATGATTTTTAATGGAACAACAACAAAGGAGACAGCTCAAGGGCACAAAAAAAGAAAACAATAAAAAAAAGACCGCTACTCGCTGCTCCCAAAAAAGAATCAAAAGAGGTGCCGAAAGAAAGGTCAATTTCGGGAGGAGATGTGTCCCGATACCCTCCTTTTGAAAGAGTTCAAGTCGTAGGCAGGAGGAAATACAGATGAAGGAAGATTGTACCAGAGTTTACCAGCGTGAGGGATGAAAGAGTGAAGATGCTGGTTTCTCTTGCATAAGGGGTTTGGACAGTATAGGGATGAGCATGAGTAGAAAGTCGTGTGCAGCGGGGCCGCGGGAGGGGGGCATTCATGCAGTTAGCAAGTTCAGAAGAGCAGTCAGCGTGGAAATATCGATAGAAAATAGAAAGAGAGGCAACATCGCGGCGGAATTTAAGAGGTAGAAGACTATCAGTAGGAGGAAGAGAGCTGATGAGACGAAGAGTCTTAGACTCCACTCTGTAAAGATGTAAGTGTAATATATAAACGATGGAATTCTTTGTATACAGGACATGACGATTTTTAATGGAACCAAATATAGGATAAGCGTTCAAGAAACATTTCTAGGGGGATATTTAGACGAGAAACTAAAGGAAAAAAAAAAAAAAAGAAAGGTGGAATATATAAACGATGGAAGGCATTGTATAGAGAATATGAAGATTTTATATGGAACAATATATAGGATAGGAATTTAAGAAGCATTTGTAAGGTAATATTTAGACGAGAAACTAAAGGAAAAAAAAGAGAAAGGTGGAATATATAAACGATGGAAGTCTTTGTATAGAGAATATTAAGATTTTATATGGAACAAAATACAGAATAGGAATTTAAGAAGTATTTGTAGGGGAAATGATAGGACGAGAAATAGAAGAAAAATAAGAAGATAAGTGAAATATATAAACGATGGAAGGCTTTGTACAGAGAATATGCAGATTTTTAATGGAACAAAATATTGGATAAGGATATAGGAAGCATTTGTAAGGGAATTTTGTGTCGATAAACAAAGGAAAAATAAAAGATGACTGGAATATATAAACGATGGAAGTCTTTTAATAGAGAATGTGAAGATTTTATATGGAACAGAATAAAGGACAGGAACTTAAGAAGTATTTTTAGGGGAGTGATGGGACGAGCAGAAGGATAATATAAATGGATAAAACGAGAATGGAGGTATAATACAAGCTCAGACAGAATGAAAACTTAAGGAATGCGATAAGAAATAGATTATACGACATACTGAAGAAAAAAAAATAGGAAGATAAAATATATAATAGAAAGAATCGATAAAAACGGGGGTAAATTTAGAGGTGATACATACACAAGAAAATAAAATTATAACAAAAGCTCAAACGGAATGAAAACTTGAAGAACACGATAAGAAATAGATAATACGGTATAGATAACTTATACCGACTAAAATAAGTAGTAAAAGCTAGGATAGGTAAACGGGAGGCCTTTGAAGGGAGGAAAAATAAAGAAACTGACGAAATATTTTTATCATTGGAGAAAAGAAGGAAAAAGAGGGTGAGGAGGCGTCTCTAAAAAGGAAAAAATCTAAGGGCCATATTCTGAAACATTTCGGGGCTCGCCCACCCTGCCACACCTGACAGGGGATTCATAGAGGTTGTTGTGGGTTCTTCCATGAGTAGTTTTAAGAGCCTATTGATAGTTTGACAAGGCTTCTGCACCATGAAAGTGAAAAAGCACTCCTGAGAACCTAATCTCCTCTACGGACTTTGGAAATCGTTGCTGTGGGGCCGATAGCATCTGGGAATACGAGCCAAACGCCCCTTTCACACGCGGACTCTTTGCAGCGCAGCTCAGCATATTTGCCGCTGATGAATAATGGAGATGAATGGATGCTTTCACACGCACTCACGACCACAAAAAGTAGCGCTGCTCGTCACGATACATGGCATTCAATGGGAGTTTTCACACGTAGCTGCAGCAGCGTCACTTTTTTAGCAGCGCGTGCGTGGGGCGATTGTAGCGCAGCTAACGCCCTACTCAATTTTAGTAGCGATGCTGAGAAGCGCCGCTAATTCGACACACACCCCACAACACTTTCTAGAAAGATAAGTTGCGCTTCACAGCAGCGCTGCTAAAACTGAGTCACGCGTGAGTAGCGTTGCTGCAGCGCTCTAAGTGTCCCCGTGTGTAAGGGGCCAAACAACGTCGCTGTTTCCCTGACCTTTAAGACATAAGCTCCGAGTGACATGTGTATAAGAGCCTTGGAACCTCTTTGAATTGTATATAATTGACTTCGAACCCCCTTACTCGAGATGGTTGTTGTTGTTGTTAAAGCTGTTTACTATTAATTTTGTCATCTCGGAGACCTTAATCTACTTCAATACAAGACGATTCCTGTCTTGAGTGTTGCAGGAATGAAGGAAGGAAAGGAAGGGGAAGTGTTGTGGAGGGAATATATGTGAGGACGGGAAGTGTTGTGGGGGGATTGTATGTGTGTTGTATGAGTCTTGAGTGTTGCGGGTAGGAAAAGAAAGTAAGAAAGGGTTGCAGTGTGTTGTGCGTGTGTATATTTGAGTGCTGAGTGTTGCAGGAAGAAAGGAAGGTAAGAAATAGTTGAGGATGGAAGGAAAGAGTTAGCGATGGAAGAAGGATGAAGGAAGAAAGGAAGGAAGAGAAAAAAGTTGCAGTGTGCTGTGTGTCTGTGTGTGTGTCTGTGTGTGTGTGTGTGTGTGTGTGTGTGTGTGTGTGTGTGTGTGTGTGTGTGTGTGTCTGTGTGTGTGTGTGTGTGTGCGTGTGTGTGTGTGTGTGTGTTGTCTGAGTCATTCCTCGTGTAGGTGTTGCGTGTCATGATGAAAAAAGAGATCTTGCATTGGAGTATATACGATGGAAGTCTTTGTATAGAGGATATGAGGATGACCAGGTGAGGAATAAGAAGAGAGAGAAGAAGAAAAAGAGAGAAGATGGTGACGAAAGATAAAGAATAAGAAGAGAGAAGAGAAAAGAAAAAGATAAAAGAGAGGACAGTGAAGAATCAGAAAGCCGTGAGGAGTGTGGAATGATGAGAAATTATGAAGAATGAGTGTCTTAAAAAAGCCAAAGATTATTATGTTATTATTATTGTAATTATTATTATAAGCATTATTATTACTATCTTCATCTGTATTACTATTGTTACTATCTCTACTACTACTACTACTACTACTACTACTACTACTACTACTCCTACTACTACTACTATTACTTATACTACTACTACTACTGCTACTACTACTACTACTACTACTACTACTACTACTACTACTACTACTACTACTACTACTACTACTACTACTACTACTACTACTGCTACTACTACTACTACTACTACTACTACTACTACTACTACTACTACTACTACTACTACTACTACTACTACTACTACTACTACTACTACTACTTTTTTTTTTTCTACATAAACATACCCACTTTATTTTCCCGACATAATCATGGAGGCTCCATAGTTTGGAGGTCATTAGCAACTATGTTCGCTTAATGACTGTGACATCCAACCATATCGCTAATGCTACCTGACACTAAATCACCTATCGTCTATTACGTCTAGATCCCCCTTTCCTTCCCTACTCAAGTCACTCCCGACCCACCCTAATGTCACTCTCCACCACTGTGGCTTCATAGTCCATATTGGAGATGGTGGTGGCTTTTGGGCCAGAGTGTCTGGTGCCCCTGAGACATAGTATGGCCGACCTGAGCAGGGAGAACGAGAGGCGACACCTCATCCAGGCGACAACGTGGTTCCTTGGCTGATGCTTCTTTTCTGAGATTAGTTCCGCGAGGCGTGCGCAGAAGCATTGGGCCCTGGGACCCATCCCGCCGGATGTGGTGAAGACGAGGGGGATGAAGCTGCCCTGATCCACATGATGGATTCTTTCACCGTATGCCCTTGTCTTCTCCTGCTCGTTCCTGTGGTGGGCGGCCTGCAGGGGCAGCTCACGGTGGCAGGCAGCCATCGGGTCGAATATGCGGATGTCCATGAACGCCCGCTGTCCGCGCACCCAGAATCCGCGGGCACTTACATCAACCCGTGCCTCCTGTGAGGTATTGGCTGTCCTGTACCGAAGGTGTTCGCCGTCCAGGGGAAGCAGTGCCGGCTCGGTAGTGACGTCTTGGCATACCTCCCCGAGCATGCTGGCTGTCAGATCCCTCACTTCATCGTGTCGAATACAGACGAAGCCTCCTTTTTTACATGTCATGGTGTGGGTGACATCATTTGGTGATCCACATGCACAGAGATCAGGCAGTCCCTCAATCGGCCAGCCATATCTCAGAGCAATGGCGTCGACAAATTCTTGTTTGTTGAGGCTGAAGCCCTTTGCTCTGATTGGTAATGACGTTAGCCAGTTAGAGGCGCCTGCCTCCTGTGCTGTGTGTATTTTTCTACCCATTTCTGTGGACAGGTGGTGTGTAAGACGGTCCAGCTCGTCTTTTTGGGCCTGTTGCCTTTCTTCTGAGATTTTCTTTTAATATCTCTTATTTCTGTTTGGTCTATCTCGCCCTCTGCCTCCTGAGCGATGATCCTGTTGATGAGTGACCTGGTAAGGCTGATGGAGTTTTGGTTCTCCTTATCAGCCAGCTTCTCAGAGTTGGTGATCCCCATTCCGCCCAGTCATGGAAGAAGTGCTACCATATCCCTCTCTTCCTCCCCAAAGCATGAGATTTCACCAGCGCCGCTAAGAATACATCCTTGACGGCATTCTTCAGTTATCGGAGGAGTGAACTGAAGCCGCGGATGGTGCGCATCAGGAACGTCCACCGATGTTGGATGCCGTGGGTGAACGCTGAGTAGGCAGCTTGTGGCACAGTCTTGACAATGGCAGACAAAGCTTCTATTTCCTTGACCCATTCAGCTACTTTGCCTCCTACGTACTCCTATTTACACACCTCCGTCTCGATCACGTGCATTTAAGTATTGTTGTCCGTCCTTTGTCACAATGACGCCACTTCCTCTAAAAGTTTCTGCGGCATGGTCATAATGTTCAGGTTTGACAATAAGGGCAGACTTGGTGGCGTTATGGATGTATCCTATCTCAGGGCCGGCGGTGTTCACAGCGTCCCACCACCCTTTTAAGTCTGAAATTTTACCAGCACCTGAGAGGTCATCCGCATAAGCCACCTGTTTCACCCGTGTTTCTGCGAACGCGATTTCATTTTGGAGGACTGATAGGCCCAGGGCGTACATAGCCATGGCTATTGGGTCACCTTGTGTTGTTCCCTCAGATGATTTTAACACTTTCACTTTTCCGCTGTGGCTATTTATATATAAGTCGGTCGGGTATGTATAGGTATTTGCGACATACATAAGCTAGGGCACTTGGTTTTAATGTTGTGTATCATAGTCTTTCTATTTATTGTGTTGAAGGCATTTTTGGCGTCAACAAGAAGCACTGCTTCGCACTCCACGTGGTTGAATATCTCCCGCATGGCATGGACTGCTGCTTCTCCTCCTGCCTGCTGCCCCGCACAAACTTGGAGGTTCCCTGCTGCCATTCTCACATCTTCTTTGACGACAGCCATGATGCATTTGCCTACGATGCGCCGCAGGACTTCTCCGACTCCTATTGGCCTGCATCCCGGCCTCTTGTCCAGGGGAATGAGGCGGCATGCCGTCAGGGCGTCCACATAGTGGCAGCTGGAGGAGGCGAGTTTTCTTGCCAGTGCTGCAACGGTGTTGCGCAAGTCACCAGCTGCATTGCCAAAGTTGGCGCTGCTCAGCAAGCTTCGCCATCTTCGTGCATCAAGTCCTGAGGGCCCCGCGCTGCCACGAGTCTGGAGGGCCTTCTTCCACACCATCTCTCCTGTTATCCTTTCGTATATAACTGGATTCGGTGGTTGATGACATCCTGCCAGTCTCAGTCCCTTCAGGTCACTCGGTGGAGGATGTTTTTCCTTGAGTTGATTTATCGTGTCCCTGGTGAGTGGAAGCACACCCCGTGTGGAATTTTCTGACAAGGCTCGTGTTGCAGACGCAACGTTGCCTTGTCGCATTTTGTCTGCAAACTTCCTGGCCCTGTCTTCTGTGGAGGTGTTGTTTTGTTGGGGTCCGGGGAGCCTCTCCTGTATGCCTCTGGCTTCTCCAAGGAGGGCAGCTAACTCGTTAGTTTGCCACAAGGCAACTTGCCTTCTTAATGCCTCGATATTTTCGGCTTGTTTGGTCTTTGGGTGTGCTCTTTGGAGGAAGAGATGGGGGAGAGTGAATAGAATTTTCAGGGATAGGGGCGCCAGTGGTGTGTTCTGGATGTAGTTATTTAACAGGGTGACAATTTCTTTGATGATAAATGTCGTGGCTCCACATCTGGGTGGTTCAAAAAGATTTCCTGTTCGCTAATGACTGTGGCATCCAACCATATTACTAATCCTACCTGACACTAAATCACCTATCATCTATTACGTCTAGATCCCCCTTACTACTACTACAACTACTACTACTACTACTACTACTACTACTACTACTACTACTACTACTACTACTACTACTACTACTACTTCTACTACTACTACTACTACTACTACTACTACTACTACTACTACTACTACTACTACTACTACTTCTACTACTACTACTACTACTACTACTACTACAACATAAATGATACCTCCACCCAGGTTTATTGTCCCGACACATAATCATGGAGGCTCCATAAAGAGGTCATTAGCCCCAGCTCTGTCCGCTAATGACTGTGGCATCCAACCATATCACTAATACTACCTGACACTAAATCACCTATCATCTATTACGTCTAGATCCCCCTTTCCTTCCCTACTCAAGTCACTCCCGACCCACCCTAATGTCACTCTCCACCACTGTGGCTTCATAGTCCATATTGGAGATGGTGGTGGCTTTTGGGCCAGAGTGTCTGGTGCCCCTGAGACATAGGATGGCCGACCTGAGCAGGGAGAACGAGAGGCGACACCTCATCCAGGCGACAACGTGGCTCCTTGGCTGTTGCTTCTTTTCTGAGACTAGTTCCGCGAGGCGTGTGTAGAAGCATTGGGCCCTGGGACCCATCCCGCCGGATGTGGTGAAGACGAGGGGGGTGAAGCTGCCCTGATCCACATGATGGATTCTTTCACCGTATGCCCTTGTCTTCTCCTGCTCGTTCCTGTGGTGGGCGGCTTGCAGGGGCAGCTCACGGTGACAGGCAGCCATCGGGTCGAATATGCGGATGTCCATGAACGCCCGCTGTCCGCGCACCCAGAATCCGCGGGCACTTACATCAACCCGTGCCTCCTGTGAGGTATTGGCTGTCCTGTACCGAAGGTGTTCGCCGTCCAGGGGAAGCAGTGCCGGCTCGGTGGTGATTTCTTGGCATACCTCCCCAAGCATGCTGGCTGTCAGATCCCTCACTTCATCGTGTCGAATACAGACGAAGCCTCCTTTTTTACATGTCATGGTGTGGGTGACATCATTTGGTGATCCACATGCACAGAGATCAGGCAGTCCCTAAATCGGCCAGCCATATCTCAGAGCAATGGCGTCGACAAATTCTTGTTTGTTGAGGCTGAAGCCCTTTGCTCTGATTGGTAATGACGTTAGCCAGTTAGAGGCGCCTGCCTCCTGTGCTGTGTGTATTTTTCTACCCATTTCTGTGGACAGGTGGTGTGTAAGACGGTCCAGCTCGTCTTTTTGGGCCTGTTGCCTTTCTTCTGAGATTTTTCTTTTAATATCTCTTATTTATGTTTGGTCTATCTCGCCCTCTGCCTCCTGAGCGATGATCCTGTTGATGAGTGACCTGGTAAGGCTGATGGAGTTTTGGTTCTCCTTATCTGCCAGCTTCTCAGGGTTGGTGATCCCCATCCCACCCAGTCTTGGGGGAAGTGCTAGCATATCCCTTTCTTCCTCCCCCAAAGCATGATATTTCACCAGCGCCGGCAAGAATACATTCTTGACGGCATTTTCCAGTGGTTGGAGGAATGGACTGATGCCGGGGATGGTGCGCATCAGGAACGTCCACCGATGTTGGATGCCGTGGGTGTACGCTGAATAGGCAGCGTGTGGCTCAGTCTTGGCAATGGCAGACAAAGCTTCTATTTCCTTCACCCATTCAGCTACTTTGTCTCCCACGTACTCCTTCTTATATACCTCTGTCCCGATCACTGCACCTAAGTGTCGTTGTCCGTCTTTTGTCACAATGACGCCACTTCCTCTAAAAGTTTCTGCGGCATGGTCATAATGTTCAGGTTTGACAATAAGGACAGACTTGGTGGCGTTAGGGATGTATCCTATCTCAGGGCCGGCGGTGTTCACAGTGTCCCACCACCCTTTTAAGTCTGAGATTTTACCAGCACCTGAGAGGTCATCCGCATAAGCCACCTGTTTCACCCGTGTTTCTGCGAACGCGATTTCATTTTGGAGGACTGATAGGCCCAGGGCGTACATAGCCATGGCTATTGGGTCACCTTGTGTTGTTCCCTCAGATGATTTTAACACTTTCACCTTTCCACTGTGGCTATTTATGTATAAGTCAGTCGGGTATGTATAGGTATTTTCGACATACATAGCTAACTACTACTACTACTACTACTTCTACTACTACTACTACTACTACTACTACTACTACTACTACTACTACTACTACTACTACTACTACTACTACTACTATTACTACTACTACTACTACTACTACTACTACTACTACTACTTCTATTTTTTTTTCTACTACTACGGGCCTCCATCTATTAGAGTTGCGTTGTGAGCGGTATATTCTCTCATATCCTTTCACAAAGCAATTCATTGGCCCCACCCCGCCAATGACTGTGGCCGACAACCATCTTTATCTAATATAACAAACTTTACTTAAATTTTTTTTTTAAGCTAACAGAGCTTGTGGTTGATACGACTATCAACCACCGTCGCCTCAAGGTCCAGGTCAGCAATGCGGGTGGTTTTGGGTGCAGGTGACCTGGTTCCTCTCAGGCAGACCAAGGCTGACCTCAGGAGGGAGAAGGACAGCCTGCATCTCATCCAGGCGACCACACTGCTTCTTGGCTGTTGTTTCTTATCCGCCAGTGTTTCGGCGAGTCTTGCGTAGAAGCTCTGCGCCCCTGGTCCCATCCCTCCTGCCGTCGTGAATACTACCGGGGTGAAGGAGCCCTGGTCCACATTCTGTATTCTTTCTTCATATGCTCTGTTCTTCTCTTGTTCGTTTCTTCTGTGGGCTGCATCAAGGGTCAGGTCTCTGTGGCAATGGGCCATGGGATCAAAGATCCTTATGTCAAAATATGCCCTTTGTCCACGAGTCCAAAACCCTCTGGCGCTAACATCCACTCGTGCTTCGTTCGAAACATTAGCGGTGCGTCTGGCGAGGTGTTCGCCTTGCAGAGGGAGCAGCATGGGTTCCACAGTCACGTCGTGGCAGAATTCTTTCAGCATCTGAGCTGTTACGTCTCTTACTTCATCATGTCTCATGCAGACGAAACCTCCTCTCTTGCATGTCATGGCATTATTTTGGATGAAGGGTGAGCCACAGTTACACATGTTTGGGAGCCCATCCACTGGCCAGCCATACCTGAGGGCAAGGGCATCAGTAAATTCTTTTTTGTCTAAGTTGAAGCCTTTTGCCCTGATAGGTAGTGTGGTTAGCCAGTTTGAAGCGCCCACTTCCTGTGCAATATCTGTCCTCCTCCTTGTGTCTTCTGGGAGTTCTCTCATTAGGTCACTCAGAGTGTCTCTCTGTTTTCTTTCTCTGTTTATGGAGATTTCATTTCTTAGTGACCTAATATCTTGAGGGTTGTCTTCTCCCCTTTCATTTTGATTGGTAATATATCCGGTCAAGGAGGCTGTGATTCAGATTGAGTTCCCGAATTCAGACTCAGCCAGATTTTGCGGGTTGGTGATGCCGAGCCCACCCATTCTTGGCGGCAACTCCAGCAATCGCCGGTATGAAGGTGTTTCTGATAGCATCTTCCAGAGGTTTTAGCAACGGAGCAACATCAGGAACTGTCCTCATGAGGTAGTTCCATTTATGCTTGACACCGTACGTAAATGCTGCGTAGGCTGCCTGCGGTTCTGTTTTGGCGATCTCGCTCAGCCTCTGCAGTTCGGACTCCCAGCGCTTTACAGCTGTTTTCACATATTCGGTTCTGTATTCAGCTGTTCCAATGGCTGCCCCGAGGTGTCTTTCTCCAGTCACTGACAGTTTCACGTTACTGCACTGGAATGTTGTTTTGGCCCGATCGTATGCCTCTGGTTTTACAATCACCACAGACTTCGTGGCGTTGGGATGGTACCCTATTTTAGGGCCGTGCTCATTGACGAGGTCCCACCATTTCCTTAGGTCTGGAAACTTTCCTACCCGGTGAGGTCATCCGCATACGCCACCAGTTTGACGTTGGTGTTTTCATGGCGGATGATGTCCTGCAGCTTCATCATTCCCAGGGCAAACATTGCCATGGCCACTGGGTCTCCTTGGGTGGTGCCCTCTGAGGATTGTATGGCCACCGGGTCTCCAAGTCGTTGGTCATTATGACTGCCAATGAACAGTCTGGCAGGTTCCTTGTATGTATTTTCAATATATTGGGCGAATATAGGGCACTTGATTTTGATGTTGTGCAGTGCTGTTTCCCTATTGATGTTGTTGAACGCATTTGCAGCGTCCACCATCAGCACCGCCTCGCATTCTGGGTCTTCGAACATTTTCCTGACGGCGTGAATGGCAGCTTCACACCCAGCCTGCTGACCCGCACACACTTGGAGGTTTCCCACCGCCTTCCTCACGTCGTCCTTCACCTCCATGACAGCCTTGCCTATGATCCTCCTGAGCACCTCCCCCATCCCGATGGGGCGACAGCCTGGTTTTATATCCAGCGGGATGAGCCGGCAGGCCATCAAAGGCTCGAGGTGTTGGCAATTCTCTTACGCCAATTTTCTTGCTAGGGCGGCTATTGCGTCGCGAAGATCCACAGCTGGATTACCAAAGATGTTCTTACTGAGGAGGTGTTTCCACCCCTTGGCATCCAAGTCTGATGGTCTAGCCGCTCCCTGCGTGTGAAGGGCGTGCTTCCAGATCACGTCACCGCTGATATGGTCGAAGACAACTCGATGCGGTGGGGTGTAGTCCCCAAGGAACAAGCAGGTCTAGCATCTGGATGCTTGTCCTTAAGGATCTGGCGTGTCTCTTCCGTTATGGGAAGGACTCCCGCTGGCTCATCTTCTATTGACAGTGATCTAGTTGCCATGGCCACTTTGCCTTGTCTCATCTTGTCAGCAAAGTTTCTAGCCCTGTCGTTACTGTTGTTGTTGTTGTTGCTGTTTTTTTTGTTGTTGCTGTTATTATAATTATTATTATTATTATTATTATTATTATTATTATTATTATTATTTTGGAGGAAGAGATGGGGAGAGTGAATACAATCAGGGATAGGGGCGCCAGTGGTGTGTCTCTGGATATAGTTATTTAACAGGGTGACAATTTCTTTGATGATAAATGTCGGCTCCACATCAGGGTGGTTCAAAAGATTTCTTGCAGACCACCCAACAACTTCAAGGTATGTGTCATCCACCTTGTTGCTTGCTTCCTCCGCTAGCCCCTTCCAAGCAAAGCTTCCCTGACCTCCGTCGCCCTGTCCAGTCGAAGAGGAAGAGTGATGAGGGGGTGGTGGTAGTGGTGTTGGTAGTGGCAGCATTGGAGGTGCCAATGAAAGGGGTGGTCCCGGCTGAGGGGGATATGGAGGTGGCGGTTGTGCAGCAGCTCCCTCCGACACCCCCTCCCCCCGCTCACTCCTCCCCCGGTGACCCTCATTGTCCCCGCGGTGTCGCGCTTCATCGTTATCCTCCCTGCTCTGAGCCCTGCCCAGGGGATTTTGGCACCTGTCGCTCTTCTTACAGTTCGTACAGCGTCTTTTCTCCTTAACACATGCACAATTTATACATCTGTGATCTTTTTTTGTACAAACGCAGCATCTTCTTTGGTTTGGAGGGTCAGGCATTTATAAAATTATAGATATTGATATTAATGACAACAGGAATATTGGTAGTACATGTAGAAATAATGACTGATTATTGATTATGATTAGAAGTAGTAGTGATATATACTGTGGAATGACACTATTATTAATATTCCTATTAATTTAGCGATATAGATAGATATATAGATAGGATTATAATTAATATAATAGGCTGACACATTGTTTTCAAAGGGTGAAAGGGAGAGAGAGAGAGAGAAAGAGAGAGAGAGAGAGAGAGAGAGAGAGAGAGAGAGAGAGAGAGAGAGAGAGAGAGAGAGAGAGAGAGAGAGAGAGAGAGAGAGAGAGAGAGAGAGAGAGAGAGAGTAATAATTGTAATTGCATCAGAACAGAAGTAAACAAAGTATTAAAAGTATAATAATGACACTAACGTCGATAATAATGTAAGCAGTACTTTTAACAGCAGTGATAGTATGAACACAAGCAATATGAATAATAATAATAATGACAAGAATATTATAGTAATACTAATAATAATAGCAATAACAACAATGGCAACGCTAATAATAGTAACAATGACAAAAATAATAATAATAATTATAACAATAATAATAATAGTGTCTCTAAATAAACGTTGTAGCCTATATCAAGGTGTATGAAATGATTAATTGATTTATATGACAAAATTTAAGCTGCAAAGGCGCTGTGGCTGGCTCCGTTTCTTCCTTTACGTTAACTAATGTCTCCATATCCATCATGTCATTACGCTAAGTATATATTTGCTTTTTTCTGGTGGATATGAAATATAAATGAAAATATTGATAACACTGATTCGACCTTAACCAACAACAACACCGCCCCACCGCACCGTATGCAGTTGTCTGCGGGTCGACTGCCAACACCGGTTTTTCACTCTCTTTCAAGGCTAAATTGAACTAAATACAAGTAATAAATCAAATATACGTAGCTGCAGAACCGCCAGTTTGGGAGGTGTGAGGCGAGCCTCTCTTGTCGCTGGCAACCCTCCGTCCCAGCCCATTAACTGCTCGGTCAAAGGTCAGGGCGGGGCATCGACGGTCGCCACCCGCCGTTCTATCTTAAGATGCTCAACCCGTGTGTTTTACGATATTTCTAAATCACACAACACTATAGACACGAACCTACACGTCCATCGAGATTTCCTTGCTGCACTGATATTCACTTCCTTAATCACTATGTCTATTTTTACAGACTCAAGGTGTTTGCACCAGAAAAAAACAGCATATAAACACGGAGCGACCCACACACACGTCCTACCCCTACCAAGGCTAACCTCCTACTACTACTACTACTACTACTACTACTATTACTACTACTACTACTTCTACTTACTACTACTACTACTACTACTACTACGTTTCGGTGAAACCTTTGCTATTGCGCTGGACATATCAAAAGCTTTTGATAGGGTCTGGCACAAATCTCTGCTTTCCAAACTACCCTCCTTCGGTTTCTATCCTTCTCTCTGTACCTTTATCTCTAGTTTCCTTTCTGACCGTTTTATTTCTGCTGTGGTAGACGGTCACTGTTCTTCCCCTAAACCTATTAACAGTGGTGTCCCACAGGGTTCTGTCCTATCTCCCACTCTCTTTCTGTTGTTCATTAATGATCTTCTTTCCAAAATGAACAGTCCTATCCATTCCTACGCCAATGATTCCACTCTGCATTACTCAACTTCTTTTAATAGAAGACCCAGCCTACAGGAACTTAACGATTCAAGGCTGGAGGCCACAGAACGTTTAGCCTCAGACCTTACTATTATTTCCGATTCGGGCAAAAGGAGCCTGGTGTCCTTCAACGCCTCAAAAACACAGTTTCTCCAACTATCCACTCGACACAATCTACCAAACAACTATCCCTTATTCTTTGAAAACACCCAGCTATCACCTTCCTCAACACTAAACATCCTCGGTCTATCCTTAACTCAAAATCTCAACTGGAAACTTCACATTTCCTCGTTTACTAAATCAGTTTCCTCGAGGTTTGGCGTTCTGTACTGTCTACGCCAGTTCTTTTCCCCCGCACAGATGCTATCCATTTACAGGGCCTTGTCCGCCCTCGTATGGAGTATGTATCTCATGTGGGGGAGGTCCACTCACACAGCTCTCCTTGACAGAGGGAATCAAAGGCGTTTTCGTCTCATCAGCTCTCCTCCTCATACTGATAGTCTTCACCTCTCAAATTCCGCCGCCATGTTGCCTCTCTTCTATCTTCTATCGATATTTTCATGCTGACTGCTCTTCTGAACTTGCTAACTGCATGCCTCCCTCCTCCCGCTGCCCCGCTGCACAAGACTTTCTGTTCATGCTCATCCATATACTGTCCAAACCTCTTATGTGAAGAGTTAACCAGCATCTTCACTCTTTCATCCCTCACGCTGGTAAACTTTGGAACAATTCCTTCCTTCATCTGTATTTCCTCCTGCCTATGACTTGAATCCTTTCAAGAGGAGAGTATCAGGACACCTCTCCTCCCGAAATTGACCTCTGATTTTGAACATTCCTTTAACCTCTGTTCTGGATCAGTAAGTAGTGGGCCTTTTTTTCATTTTTTTTTTCGTTATGCCCTTGAACTGTCTCCGTAGCTGTAAAAAAAAAAAAAAATACTACTACTACTACTACTACTACTACTACTATCAATAATACTACTACTTCTACTACTACTACTACTACTACTTACTACCACTACTACTATTATTGTTTTACTTGCACTACTACTACTTTACTACTACTGCTATTACTACTACTACTACTATCACTATCCTAAATTTCAATTCAAAGCTGGATGTTGCGCCTACGTGCGCAACGACATCACTTACTATCATGCCACAACCTTGACTCTTCTGAATTTTCTACCATCTGGCTAAGACTTCATTGTCATTCTATTACTAAATACATCTGTGCTGTTTATCTCTCACTAACTCTACTAACTATGTAAAATTCTTTGACTATTTGAATTCTAAAGTGGAGCACATCTTGACCCACTCTCCCTTCGCTGAAATCTCCATCCTTGGAGATTTTAATGTTCACCACCAGCTTTGGCTTTCATCCTCTTTCACTGACCATCCTGGTGAACAAGCCTACAACTTTGCTATCCTCAACGACCTAGAGCAGTTGGTCCAGCACCCTACACGTATTCCCGACCGTCTTGGAGACCGGCCCAACATCCTAGACCTCTTCCTCACCTCAAACCCTTCTGCTTTTTCTGTCAATCTGTTCTCTCCGTTGGGCTCCACCGATCACAATCTTATTTCGGCATCCTGTCCTATCGCTCCTGTACACCCTCTGGACCCACCGAAGAGGCGATGCTTCTGGCATTTTGCTTCAGCTCGGTGGGACGACCTGAGGATGTACCTTTCCGATTTCCCGTGGAATGATTATTGCTTCCAGGATAGAGACCCCTCTGTGTGTGCTCAGCGCATCACAGAGGTGATTGTCTCTGGAATGGAGGCATACATTCCTCGTTCTTTCTCTACTCCTCACGCTAAAAAGCCTTGGGTTAATCACGCTTGTTCTCGTGCTGCCAATAATAGAGAGGCAGTTCACAAAAGGCACCAGAGCCTTCAAACTAATGCTAAATATGAACTTTACATTTCTGCTCGGAATCGTGCCAAATCTATTCTCCGACTAACCAAAAACTCTTTCATTAATAGAAAATGTCAAAACCATGCTTTCTCTAACTCTTCCCGTGACTTCTGGCATCTAGCCAAAAACATCTCCAACTTCACTTCTTCATCTTTCCCTCCACTCCTCAGTCCTGACGGCAACACTGCCGTCTCATGTAACGGTGTCAAGCTTGGTTGCGGGGAGCTCAGCAAGGGTTTTGGTGGGCGTGAGGAAAAACACTTGCTGCCTTAGAAGAAATGTAATCGTAACCTAAGATACAGCGTAGCGTTGGTGAGAGACCCGAGACAATAGGTGTGTGTCGGTCGAGCTCTCTGGAAGGAGTGACGAATTACAGATTGGAAAATAATGAAGTTACAATTGGTCACGTATGTCAAGGTGACCTATAAACTTGATGAAATGCTTTGTATACATACTGAGACGAACGGACGATAAACACTGACGGATGACATTCCTCCAGAGGTCGCGTGATCTTTCTCTGAAGTGGTTTTTTTTTCACTACACCTGCATTCCTAATCCATGGTGATATGTAACAATAATAATAATACACTGATATAGTTACAACTACTATAACACTGCTCGGTCACCTACCACTGATCGCGACCTCGTGACATCCAAAAAAAATCTAATTAGTAGTTGACCATACATAGTGTGAACATGTTGAGCAGACTGCTTATGGCACACGTATATTAAAACAATGGCTAAGCAGGAATACTCGTGTAGTAATGACATAAATAATGAGAGGTAACACCAGCGGGTGCGACATAAATCTTTTTATAGAAAAAAATCTCTCAATGGATAAATATAAAGACACAAATATCTGTAGTTGACAAGTGTCATAGTTACTGAACATGAAATGCTCATCCAGCTTCCAAAAAATAATAAGAAGAATAAAAAGGTGAAACATACAAATGTTAAGGTACAGGAGCAGGAGAATGACGCATTTCTTGCCTTTTTTCTTGCGTGAGAAAGAAAAAAAAAACTACCTAGCCAGTGGCTTTCCTGCATCCTGTCGCCTCGTCTGTACAACCAAATAATCGTGCAGGACAGAGTTCCTCCTAATAAGGTAGCACATGACGACGAGACTGACGAACATCAGAAACATTGGCACAAAAATTCCAGGGTACAAGTAGGGGAGATGCAAGTATTCAGGCAGCGTTTCCTCCAGGGTTTCCGCAAACTCTGTTTTGTTTGCGAAAGACAATGAATTAAGGGAATTAGTAACGGAAGAGATGCTGGAGAAGTGAATGTTATCGAGAGACCGTAGAGGAAACACTCGATGGGAAATATTGGGCGTGAAAACCAGACGGATCCGGGACGGGTACGTTGTTATGTTTGTGGAGCGGATATAGCATGCTTCCGCTATGGCATAGTGACCAGTAACCCGTTGATAAGTGGTACCTCCGGGCAGATGACTGATACATAGAAGGACTGAGGGAAATAGATGTAGACCCTGAAAGTTCTTATGGAAAACAGGTGTTGGTAGTGCTTGGGGCACAGGAAAGAGCGTCAGACGCGTTCACCCGGGTGAGGGTAGACGCAGAGCAATAGAATCGCCTGAAGACCGTCTCCTTGCAATATTGCAAGAGTGAGTAGCTACCCGTTGAATACAGAGCGAAATCCTTCGCGATTAAGACAAGAGACGGGGATGTGTCCAGGGCTAACACACTGTCCTTAGCGGAGAAGGGAAATGGAACAATTTCATGGGCCTCAAACGCATCCGCCATCTGAAACGGAACATGAATGATTATGGCATCGGGCGTGAGGCTGGACTCAATCAAGGGGTAGAAATACTGACTCATGTCTGGGTTGAATAAAGGCTTGAGACCATAATTTTGATACCCGATATGGATAGTCGTTCTCGAATCGAGTAGAGGGAACAAGGCAGGTGTGACTCTACCGTGCGCCGCATCTACCATGTTGCTAATAACCTGCTGATTTGCCGTTGCGACAGAGTTAATGACGTTTTCTAGTGTATGCAAGGCCTGATCTAGAAGGAGAAACTGATTCACCTGGTCGATCTGCTTGACAACTATGTTGATAACTTCTACCATCTTATTCGTTTGCTCTAGCAGTTCCTCAATGTGAGTATGTAATCGCGCAAGTTTTTTACAATTGGCGTTGATGACCCTGCGATTTCGGGCAGCGAAGGAAAGTACATGAGCGTAGTGGTCCCGCAAATCGCGCACGTCCTCGTCGGTTGCCGTTCCGAATAGGAACTTTGAGGCGGACCCAACGATGTTGAGCAACCCCCTCTTTACCCGAGAGTGAACTGAGTGAAAACCATAGTCCATGTCTACTTCATCAACCTTTCCCCGGAAGAACAGAATCCTATCCTCCATTAGTTAAAAAAGATTCAGAGAGTTGGTACTAGAAGGTGCCTTTGACTCCCTAGTCTTGGTTGCCCTTATGGCGTCTGCCATGCCGAGTAGTTTTTCTTATACTATCCTGATTGTGTCTGGTGTTGGTCAAGGAAGTATATGGATATTTCACGAGGAGCACATCTTCTATGAGGAAGACCTCTCCTATGTGTGCCGTGAGGGCGCCAGGCTTCAGGTGGATGGGTGTCGTTGCAAGTAGGGAGCCGAGGTACAACAAGATGTTCAGAAAACGCAACATCATGATCTGAAAGTGGTGGGAATGAAGTATTTAAACTCGTGGTCTCAAGTTATAGCTATGGGTGTTGGGATTATCTTGTTGAACATTTGATTCTGAAGGGGAATTACCAATATCAAGGTCCAAGGGTGAGGGAATTACTTTCAGACGATCACTGTGAACTTCTAGACTGACTCCACTATTGGGCTCAAGAACCTCGAACCTATTTCCCCTGACATTCCGAACAACTCGGTAAGGACCCACAAATTTAGCCCCCAGTTTCGAATTCCGTTCCGCTTGCTTAATCATGACTGTGTCACCCTCTTTTAATTCCACCGGGAAGTTGTGCTGTTTTGACATAATTTCAACCTTTGTAGCTTTTAACGTACTCCTAACCTCTGAGTGTATCTTGGAAAACATATGCATCTGCTGTTGTGCGTACTTTTCACTGTTGTAGAAAGATTGGTGTGGTTTTGTTAGGAGGTCGTACGGAAGACGTTTCTCCACCCCATATAAGATGTAGTAGGGAGACTTCCCCGTAGAGTCGTTTACCGACGTATTTATGGAAGTGGCTATATGCGATAGCCAATCCTCCCAGTTACCGTGGAGATCGTTCACGATAGGCCTGAGTACCTGTAAGATTTTCCGATTAGCCCTCTCCGCAAACCCATTAGCAGCTGGGTGGTAAGCTGTGATGAAGGATTGCGTGATGTTAAACTGAGCGCATATTTCGTTCAATACTGTGTTCCTAAACTCGGTGCCATTGTCACTCAAAAGAATTCGAGGAGACGAATGGGGACACAACACGTGAGTCACGAGGGCATGGGCCACGAGTGTGGCTGTCTTGTCCTTGAGAGGCGCTAAAACTAGAAACCTAGAGAACTGGTCGACGCACACTAATAAGTAGCGCGAACCATGTTGGCTCTGGGGGAGCTGTAATAAGTCTATATTTACAACATCCCATGGCGGCTCTGGTACTGGGTATTGCAACATAGGTGCTGGCCCTTTTACGGACCCCTTGTGCTTAGCACAAACGATGCATTGTTCGACATTTTTTTCTACATCAACCCGTAATGTGGGCCAGTAGTATTTTTGTCTGGTGACAGATAGTGTCTTGTCCCTTCCTGAGTGACCCGCAATGGGTGTATCATGGACCAGCTTAAACGTCACGGGGACGTATTTGTCTGGGATTACCAGTTGTTCTATAGTTACTGGTTTGGCTGGCCATGACCTACAAAGATTGTTGTCCTCTGATAGGAAAAATTGTGAAAAGGGAACTGGCAATTCTGGAAGGTTTGTTTCGTCTCCCGACTCTAGGGCGTAAATTAACCTCTTCCACACAGGGTGGTCTCGCTGAGCAGTGTGTAGCTCAGGTGAAGTGAAGTTGTGGATGACCTCTGGGGTGGTAATCGCGCCTATCGGAATATTTCGAGATAAGGCATCTGCGACCACATTTGTTTTCCCGGTGATATATTTTATCTCCGGATTGTATGCTTGGATCGTTAAGAACCATCTTGCCAGACGACCGTGTAGGTTTTTTTCCCTTGAAAAGATCAGTGATGGCCGCGTGGTCCGTATACACCACAATTTTGTACCCCATCACTATGTCTCGAAAATGCTTCAAAGCCCACTCAATGGCAAGAGCCTCTAGGTGGGTAACAGAATAGTTCTATTCCGGAGCTGTTAGTACTCGACTGGCGAACGCTATTACATGCTTTTTGCCGGACTTATCTGTTTGCATAAGAGCGGCTCCTAGTCCACTGGCCGAAGCGTCGGTACAAAGCTGAAAGGGTTCCTTGAAATCCGGAAAGACAAGGCCCGGAGCCTGTGTAAGCGCTTTCTTTAAATCCTCAAAGTTCGTTTGTTGAGCCGGGAGCCACTGAAATGGTACGTCCTTCTTTAATAGATGGGTTAGGGGACTCGCGCGTGCTGCGAAGTCCTTTATGAAAGGTCTGTAGTAACCTGCGACTCCCATGAAAGACCGTATATTGTCTGTAGACGTTGGTTGAGGAAACTCGGCAATAGCTGTTATTTTGTCGTCCACTGTGTGGATACCGAATTCATCCACGACATGCCCCAAGAACTTGATCCGAGGCTTTAAGAATTCACATTCTACATATATCAGTGAATGGAAATATTAACCCGAGAACAGGTGATATAAAATGGGCGAGGATCACACCGAGAGTCACGGCAAGGCAGGCGATTAAAGGGATGGACCTCCAACGGCTACCACCAGACCATAGACCTCACTCACCCAGGCGAGGTCCACATGACCCGACCCGACCTGACCACCGAGGAGGAAGCCTAGGCAGTTACCAGTCAGGGATTTGTCTTAGTGTATAAATATAGCATGCTTTCACTGGTGTGTTCATTCCTCTGAAGAAGCCGCAACAAGCAAAACTAGTCAGAATAAACTTCGATCTGCCCTGATTTTCCCTCCTGAATTTTATCACCAACATCAAAAATATATATATATATATATATATATATATATATATATATATATATATATATATATATATATATATATATATATATATATATATATATATATATATATATATATATATATATATATATATATATATATATATATATATATATATATATATATATATATATATATATATATATATATATATATATATATATATATAAAATTTAGAATTAAAAATGTTGCACCAAAACACTTCCTCGGAGTCCCCACCTGGGGGGGGGACCACAAATTCCCACAGGGAGGACTCCCCTTCCAGCTGCCGACTTGAGAGGTGTCTTGATAACTCTTCGAGCCTCTTTCTTATCAAGTTCTGCAACATTCACGGTCACCGTTCTAATTTTCATTATGTGGAGCACCATCTCTCTTCCTCCAAACCTCACCTTCTCATCCTCACCGAAACACAGGTTTCTGAGGCTACTGACAGCAATATCTACTCTGTTCCCTCCTACTCAGAATATCTCTATCCTAAATTTCAATCCAAAGCGGCGTCAAATTGTACTCGTGCCCTCGACCTTGACTCCTCAGAATTTTCCACCATCTGGCTAATACTTCAATGTCATTCTATTACTAAATACATCTGTGCTGATTATCTCTTACCTAACTATACTAACTATGTAAAATTCTTTGACTACTTGAAGGATCCCAGGGGATCCATTATTAAATGCAAACCTTCCTCCTTGACTGCAAGAGTTAAATCGTCGATACACATCACTGCCCGTCGGAGGGCGTTAGGCAAACGGATTTTAACAAGTTTGCAGCACGATCCGGAACAATAGAGGACCTTCTACGACTGCCGTTACTGTCCGCCAAGTCTGCAATGTTTTCGTGTGGTTTGACCGTAAGAGGACACTATGGGCGGTGGTGCAGTCCTGAGTCTGTTTTGGTTGGTCATTTTCCTCTCTGAGGGTGGGATTACAGGTGACAGAGGCGATGGATTTACCATCCCCTGTATGCGTCGGCCTTGATACACGATCGCGTTGCTTTCAGGGTCTATGGTGATGCAGGTCTTTCATGGCGTTTAATCACTGTCCACAGGTAAAGCAAACCTGCTAGAGACATAAAAGAAATCTGAACATACATTTTCATGTAAGCTGACTGTTGTGGTACTGGCAAGGATTCCCAAAGCGGTGCCCGTCACGCCCACCACATTCAGGTCGTTCTGAGCGGCCAAATTTCCCCACTCGCCTGTCGTGTCAGTGACCTGTAAGCGGAGTCGGAGATGACATTGACTGTGGCACCTGTGTCAACCGCTAAGGTGTTTGCCCACCTTGCAAGGGGAGGGCAATTATGCTTGTCCGTCCCAAGGCGGCAATGACGGAGCCAAGTTGTTCCCATTAGTATTTTCCTAAGGGATACTTGGATGTACGGGGCCGGGGCGAAGTCATGTCTTTTATTCTGAGAAGAGGAGGGTTTACTGTCCGCTGAGGACTTGTACTTGTTCCTCCTGGCCTTTGTATTGCAGAACAACTGTCTGAATTTTAAAACAATTCCCGTGGATAAGGCAAAAGGCAGCCTTCCGCTGATGGTTTGGCCTAGGGTTCCTGTGTGATGAATGATGTCCGCCCCTGTAACCTCCGTTGACCTCCTATCTGAGCCCTGTCTTGAATGTTGACACTCACACGTTTCGCAAAACAAGAATGTTCAGAATGTCCTGATTGTTTGCAAAAACTACAGGTGAGAGATGCCTTACTTTGTGCTTGTAATGCTGCGGCCGTTGCGAGGGGTTGGTGGTGAGGGTGTTCCTGAACCTTGACTTCATAACCTGAGACGAAGTCAACCAACTTCCGCTCGGTTTGAACCAAAGGAAGGGCAGAACGGCGGTTCTTCTCTGAAATAACTCGAAAGCTGTCGTCGTCACCTGGTTTGCATACAGCCCTTGGAAGCCAGAGCGCGTCTTCTAGGCCTTGACACAGTCAACCGCCAGCTGATTTGCTCAATCATATGTCCCAAATCGGCTTTGTTGAGGAATTTTTTGAGGACTCAACCGTGTGTGCCATCTGTCTAACGATGCTTGGTTTACTCCCGCCCCGAAGATTTTATGAAATTCCTTTAAAAACCTCATAGTTTACACCAATGTCCCCCGAAGCGAACGCTGAGGATTTCTGCATCAAGTATTCAGTGCCGAAGAGCCCTTTTTCAACCGTGAAAGAATGACGATTTTATCATCATGATCTTCCGTAATGGAGGAATTTACGATGGCAGATTCCCAGAAACTGTCTCTGCCGTGAAAAGTGAGTCTCGCCTCCGAGAATTGTCGAATACTGGCGTGAGTTGGAATGACTGAATTGTAGCGGGGGGAAGGGGTGGGGCCCTGGGAGGAGAGGGGAGGTGGATCGACAGGCATTGTGATCGGCTGAGTGGGGGTTAAATATTCAGACGAACTCCGGAGGTGAAGGGGCCTCTATCTGGAAGAGTACGAGCCCCCGATCGCAAATTGTTCATTACCACATTTAAATACCATCGTTTGCACCTTGCTCCAATTCCTCCCCACTTGAAGGACGAGCCAACTGTTTAAAGGTGTCGCCGAGTTTAGCGAGAGTTCATACTTTGGTTCATCATCTGGTGACAAATAGGAGCATATGTTGATAGCTGGAAATATGAACCAATAAACTGCTGTATGAATAGTTTACGTCGAAACCCTAAAAAGGCAAGAAAGAATGGCTAGCAAAGTGCCTTTATAAACACTGTGGTATTTTAAGTGGGTATACCATTGAAGCTCACGTTTTCTCTCGAGCGGTGAAAAGAAGACGGAGGCAGGGCACACTGATGAAGATTAACTTTGATCAGGGAAGTCACACTATACTCAATATACTCGCTAGCAAACAATAAGAAAGAATCAATATCATATGCGAATGAACGTTACTCTCACAATTATGACAGATAAACAGTGTTAGGAACACTGAAATAAAAAATTCGTGCCTGCTTCATCACAATAATGAAATAAGCCGAGTCGGCATATTTGGACAAGAAGGGAATATCCACAAATACCAAGATTAACCAGCTGATGTAGTGGAGAGGGCGACGGCTTGTGATGCCCTGGGGTACGTGCAGTCGTTGTAGGCGCGTCAGGGGAACTTCATCATCTGCTGGCTGACATCGGAGGACTCGCTATGGAGGTTGAAAACTGCTGACCCAGCGAATTGAGCGGCAGCGAATGGGAGCTGGTACACTGTCGCCAGACGTATGATGGCCGCGGCGTTCTCGTTATAGTTAGAGATGGGCGGCGGTGGCAGATAAGACGACCTATTGTCTCACCAACACCGGAGAGTAGTTCAGCATGCTCTCTAAAGACAGATCCTCTCTTTATCCACACCACACTACATTCACATAACATATACACCTTTTTCCAAAATTCAAAATTCAAAATGGCTCAATGACACGCCTCGGAGTCCCTGCCTGGGGGACCACAAATTCCCCAGGAGGACTCCCTCTGGTTGCCGACCGAGAGGTGTCTTGATAACTCCTCGAACCTCTTTCTTCTCAATTTCTTTAACATTCGCGGTCTTCGCTGTTTTTTCATTCTGCGGTCTCTGCGCTCTAATCATCTCTCCTCCTCTAAACCTTCTACTTCACCTTCTTCCTTAGAACACAGGTTTCTGAGGCTACTGACAGTTCTACTCTGTTCCTCCTACTATCTATCCTCTTCAATCCAAAGCTGGATGTTGCGCCGTGCGTTCAACGCCATCACTTGCTCTCGTGCCCACGACCTTGACTCTTCTGAATTTTCCACCATCTGGTTAAGACTTCACTGTCATTCTCTTACTAAATACATCTGTGCTGTTTATCTCTCACCTAACTCTACCAACTATGTAAAATCTCTCTGACTATTTGAATTCTAAAGTGGAGCACATCTTGACCCACTCTCCTTCGCTGAAATCTCCATCCTAGGAGATTTCAATGTTCACCACCAGCTTTGGCTTTCATCCTCTTTCACTGACCATCCTGGTGAACAAACCTACAACTTTGCTATCCTCAACGACCTAGAGCAGTTGGTCCAGCACCCTACACGTATTCCTGACCGTCTTGGAGATTGGCCCAACATTCTAGACCTCTTCCTTACCTCAAACCCTTCTGCTTATTCTGTCAAACTGTTCTCTCCGTTGGGCTCCTCCGATCACAATCTTATTTCTGCATCCTGTCCTATCGCTCCTGTACACCCTCTGGACCCACCGAAGAGGCATCGCCCTCTGGACCCACCGAAGAGGCGATGCTTCTGGCATTTTGCTTCAGCTCGGTGGGACGACCTGAGGATGTACTTTTCCGATTTCCCGTGGAATGATTATTGCTTCCAGGATAGAGACGCCTCTGTGTGTGCTCAGCGCATCACAGAGGTGATTGTCTCTGGAATGGAGGCATACATTCCTCGTTCTTTCTCTACTCCTCACGCTAAAAAGCCTTGGTTTAATCACGCTTGTTCTCGTGCTGTTATAGATAGAGAGGTAGCTCAAAAAGGTACCAGAGCCTTCAAACTAATGCTAATTATGAACTTTACATTTCTGCCCGAAATCGTGCCAAATCTATTCTCCGACTAACCAAAAATTCTTTCATTAATAGAAAATGCCAAAACCTTGCTTTCTAACTCTTCCTGTGACTTCTGGCATCTAGCCAAAAACATCTCCTCCAACTTCATCTTTTTCATCTTTCCCTCCTCTCCGTAACCCTGACGGCAGCACCGCCGTCTCTATTTCTAAGGCTGAACTCTTCTCTCAAACTTTCTGTAACAACTCCACTCTGGGCGATTCTGGGCATATTCCTCCTACTCATCCCCCTTCTGACTCCTTAATGACTGTTATTAAGATTCTTAAGAGTGATGTTTTCTATGCTCTCTCTGGCCTCAACTCTCAGAAGGATTATGGACCTGATGGAGTGCCTCCTATTGTCCTTAAAAACTGTGCTTCCGTGCTGACACCCTGCCTGGTCAAACTCTTTCGCTTCTGCCTGTCAACATCTACCTATTCTTCCTGCTGGAAGTATGCCTTCATACAGCCTGTGCCTAAGAATGGTGACCGATCGAATCCCTCAAAACTACCGCCCCATAGCTTTACTTTCCTGCCTATCTAAAGCTTTTGAATCAATCCTTAACCGGAAGATTCAAAAGCATCTATCCACTTCTGACCTTCTGTCTGATAGCCAGTATGGGTTCCGCAAGGGCCGTTCTACTGGCGATTTTTTTGCTCTCTTTAACTGACTCTTGGTCATCCTCTCTTAGCCGTTTCGGTGAAGCTTTTGCTATTGAGCTGGACATATCAAAAGCTTTTGATAGGGTCTGGCACAAATCTTTGCTTTCCAAACTACCCTCCTACGGTTTCTATCCCTCTCTCTGTACCTTTATCTCCAGTTTCCTCTCTGACCGTTCTATTTCTGCCGTGGTAGACGGTCACTGTTCTTCCCCTAAATCTATTAACAGTGGTGTCCCACAGGGTTCTGTCCTATCTCCCACTCTTTTTCTGTTGTTCATTGATGATCTTCTTTCCAGATGAAGGAAGATTGTTCCAGAGTTTACCAGCGTGAGGGATGAAAGAGTGAAGATGCTGGTTAACTCTTGCATAAGGGGTTTGGACAGTATAGGGATGAGCATGATTAGAAAGTCGAGTGCAGCGGGGCCGCGGGAGGGGGGGAGGCATGCAGTTAGCAAGTTCAGAAGAGCAGTCAGCGTGGAAATATCGATAGAAGATAGAAAGAAAGGCAACATTGCGGCGGAATTTAAGAGGTAGAAGATTATCAGTATGAGGAGGAGAGCTGATGAGACGAAGAGCCTTAGCCTCCACTCTGTCCAGAAGAGCTGTGTGAGTGGAGCCCCCCCCACACATGAGATGCATACTCCATACGAGGGCGGACAAGGCCCCTGTATATGGACATCAACTGTGCAGGGGAGAAGAACTGGCGGAGACGGTACAGAACGCCCAGCCTCGAGGAAGCTGTTTTAGTAAGAGATGAGATATGAAGTTTCCAGTTGAGATTTTGAGTTAAAGATAGACCGAGGATGTTTAGTGTTGAGGAAGGTGATCGCTGGGTGTTGTCAAAGAATAGGGGATAGTTGTTTGGAAGATTGTGTCGAGTGGATAGGTGGCGAAACTGTGTTTTTGAGGCGTTGAAGGACACCAGGTTCTTCTTGCCCCAATCGGAAATAATAGTAAGGTCAGAGGCTAAGCGTTCTGCAGCCTCCAGCCTTGAGTCGTTAAGTTCCTGTAGGGTGGGTCTTCTGTTAAAAGAAGTTGAGTAATGGAGAGTGGAATCATCGGCGTAGGAATGGATAGGACAGTTCGTTTTGGAAAGAAGATCATCAATGAACAACAGAAAAAGAGTGGGAGATAGGACAGAACCCTGTGGGACACCACTGTTAATAGATTTAGGGGAAGAACAGTGACCGTCTACCACGGCAGAAATAGAACGGTCAGAAAGGAAACTGGAGATAAAGGTACAGAGAGAAGGATAGAAACCGTAGGAGGGTAGTTTGGAAAGCAGATTTGTGCCAGACCCTATCAAAAGCTTTTGATATGTCCAGCGCAATAGCAAAAGTTTCACCGAAACGGCTAAGAGAGGATGACCAAGAGTCAGTTAAGAGCATTAATGGAGATCACCAGTAGAACGCCCCTTGCGGAACCCATACTGGCGATCAGATAGAAGGTCAGAAGTGGAAAGGTGCTTTTGAATCTTCCGGTTAAGGATTGATTCAAAAGCTTTAGATACACAAGAAAGTAAAGCTATAGGACGGTAGTTTGAGGGATTGGAGCGGCCACCCTTCTTAGGCACAAGCTGTATGAAGGCATACTTCCAGCAAGAAGGAAAGGTAGATGTTGACAGACAGAGGCGAAAGAGTTTGACCAGGCAGGGTGACAGCACGGAGGCACAGTTTTTAAGGACAATATGAGGCACTCCATCAGGTCCATAAGCCTTCTGAGGATTGAGGCCAGAGAGGGCATAGACAACTTCATTTTGAAGAATCTTTATAACAGGCATAAAGGAGTCAGAGTAGGAGGAATAATGCCCAGAATCGTCCAGAGTGGAGTTTTTAGAAAAAGTTTGAGAGAAGAGTTCAGCCTTAGAGATAGATGAGACGGCAGTGTTGCCGTCAGGACTGAGGAGTGGAGGGAAAGATGAAGAAGTGAAGTTGGAGGAGATGTTTTTGGCTAGATGCCAGAAGTCACGGGAAGAGTTAGAGAAAGCAAGGTTTTGGCATTTTCTATTAATGAAAGAATTTTTGGTTAGTCGGAGAATAGATTTGGCACGATTTCGGGCAGAAATGTAAAGTTCATAATTATAACTAAATAGGAACTTGGAGAAGCGGACTTATTCATTTGGTAATAATTGTGTACGCAGAATCATGGGATATCGCTGGAATGACTGTGTCAAACTGCCGATTACTCCTTCGACACATGTTACTCGCAAACTCCGTCAACACCAACTCCGGCAATACAGGCATGTGGCACGGTACCCAGAAGCCAACCCTGCTCATCGAGTTGTTTCTGTAAGAGATAATCCTGATGGAGGAGGCCAAGGGGACGCCGACGGGGTTCGTGGCTTGAGCAAGTCGACAGATCCTGCCAGAAGGTACTCAGGATGGGAAGGGGGCCTGCATGGAAACCTGTCCGGAGGGTCCCACGGACGTTGCGTCGTAGGGTGGGCGAGGCGACGCACCCTCCTGCATATGCCCCCATTGATTGATTGATTGATGTCTGTATTGCATCGCTGCGCTTGAATTGTTTTAACGTTGTTTCTAGTTCGCCGGTTAGTTTGTAGCGTGAAGAGTTTTGAGTGATCGACATTGCTGAACTTGTTCAGGTACTTTAAGACTTGTATCAGGTCTCCCCTCCATCGTCTCTTCTCCATTGTGAAGATTTTGAGTTGCTTGACTCCTCAGTGCGCCCTCAATGATGGTATCATTTTCGTAGCGCGTCGCTGTACTCTCGAGTAAATTAATGATTTTCTTATAATCAGGAGACCGGAATTGTACGGCGTATTCCAGGTGGGACCTTACCCGCGAGTTATACAAAGATAACATAACTCCCGACGTCTTATATTCGAAGTTCCTTGCTATGAACCCGAGCATATCATTGGCTTTCTTGCAGGCGGACTTGCAGTGTTTTGTGTGTTTAAAGTCAATGCTGATAGTGATCCCGAGGTATGTTACCTCCTGCACCACCTGTAGTGATTTCCCAGTCATTTAGTATGTGTGGTTGCTATTTCTGGTCCCGAAGTGCATTACTTAGTATTTGGTGGTGTTAAAGGACATTTGAAACTTTTCTGACCACTGAGTGATCAGGTCTAAGTACTTCTGGATAACTTTACAGTCTGCAGTCATAAGAATATAAGAACGTAGGAGTTTGCAAGAGGCCGGCAGGCCTGTACAAGGCAGCTCCTTTGAACCTAAGCTCCCGTGAATCTAACACCACCTGATATCACCGTCCATGAATTTATCTAATCTATATTTGAATGTGACAATCGTATTGGCACTCACCACATGACTGCTCACCCTGTTCCACTCACCCACCAATCTGTTAGTAAACCAACTTTTGCCCATGTCCCTGTTGAATCTGAATTTATCCAGTTTAAACCCATTACTACGTGTCCTACCCGGTTCTCTTACCAACATAACCTTATGAATATCCCCCTTATTAAAGCCCTTCATTCATTTATATACCTCGATCATGTCTTCACGCACCCTTCACCTTTTTAGAGAATGCAAGTTTAACTGTTTGAGTCTTTCCTCGTATGGCAAGTTTCGTAACCCTTGACTCATTTTAGTCATCCTCCTCTGCACCGATTCTAACATTTTGATATCCATTCTATGGTAAGTGACAAGGACTGAACTGCATTTTTTGTTTAAGTGTTACCCTATACCACCGATAGGCTTTCTTCAGGGGCCTGGTGGTCGGCCCAAGCCCGTCATGGCGCAGGCAAATTTTATAGTGGTGCCATTTATTCTTGGCTCATGCCGCCCCCCGGAACTTATTATTGATTCACTTGGACGGTTTCCTCTAGAGTCCGGGTTGATGGATTGTCTTCAGGACAGCATGTGGGTAGTCTTAGGCCACTTGGCGGTGGCTAAAAAATCCCAGGTGGTAGCGTGGGGATTCGAACCCGCGTCATCCAGCACGCGGTGAATGCAGGGCCCCCACGCTAACCACTCAGCCACCGCCTACCCATGATCAAGATGAGGTCTAACTAATGCTAAATATAGTTTGAGGAAGACCTCGGCGCTTCTGTTGCTTACACTCCTTGAAATAAAACCCAGTACCCTGTTTGCTCGATTTCTAGCTTGAATGCATTGTGCCCTTGGACGGAGATCAGAGCTCACTAAGACCCCTAAATCCCTCTCGCACCCAGATCTTCTTATGGAATTGTCATTTAAGCAATAGTTTTATGAGGGGTTGTTCCTACCTACACTCAGAATACTGCACTTCCCTACATTGAACTCCATCTGCCATTTATCCCCCCAGTCATACAATCTGTTTAGTTCATCCTGGAGAATACTAGCGTCCTGATCCGACTCAATTACTCTACCGATCTTGGTATCATCAGCAAACTTACTGACATCACTACTAATTCCTGTATTAAGTCATTGATATAAATAATAAACAAAAGTGGACCTAATACCGAACCTTGTGGGACCCCACTCGTAACACAACCCCAGTCAGATCTTTTACCATTGATTTGCACTCTTTGCTTCCTATTGCTAAGCCACGCCTTGACCCAGTTCAAAACTTTACCCTCTACTCCGTGAGCCTGTAATTTAAGCAACAGTCGGTGGTGAGGAACTTTGTCTAACGCTTTACTAAAATCAAGATAAATTACATCATGATTTTCATCTGTCTACCGCCTCAAATACTTTATTGTAAAAGGACAAAAGATTAGTGAGGCATGACCTACCTTCGTGAACCTATGCTGCGAGTCGTGAATTAAGCCATGTTTCTCAAGATGCTCCTGAATGTTCCTAGTTATTATGGACTCCATCATCTTGCCTATAACCGATGTTAAGCTAATTGGGCGATAGTTGGAAGCAGCTGACCTGCCCCCCTTTTTGAAAATCGGCCTCACATTAGCTACCTTCCATAGGCTGGGCACATAACCAGTATTTACCGACATCTTAAAGATGTCGGTTAGTGGGTCAATGAGCACCTCCTTGCATTCCTTTAAAACTCGCGGAAATATCTCGTCAGTCGTGAGGGCCTTTCCACCCACTTTTGTGTCGTCGGCAGATTTAGATAGGGTGGATTGTAATTCAAGTTCTAGGTCGTTGATGTATATAATAAAGAGTATGGGGTTCCAACACTGACCCCTGTGGCACTCCACTTGTGCCTGGGAGCAACTCGAAGTACTTGAGTACAACTCGCTGCTTTCTTCCAGTGAGCCAATCTCTTATCCACGCAGTCAGATTGTCTCCTAATCTCGCCGACTTAAGTTTCTTGAGGTGTCTTTCGTGCGGTACCTTGTCAAAGGCTTTTTGAAAATCTAAATAAATTACCTCACTGGGAATATGATTGACCCATTTTTCATATATACCTTGAAGTTCAATATGTTGGTTAAGCATGAGGTGCTATTCCTGAAACCGCGCTAAGCATAAGAACATAAGAACATAAGAACGTAAGGAGTCTGCAAGAAGCCGGTTGGCCTATACAAGGCAGCTCCTGTACACTCAACCCCACCTTACCTCACCATCCATGGCTTTATCTAACCTCTTCTTGAATGTATCTATGGTATTGGCACCCACAACATGGCTCCCAAGCCTGTTCCATTCGTCCACCACTCTATTAGTGAACCAATTCTTGCCTATGTCTTTGTTGAATCTAAATTTGTCTAACTTAAAACCATTGCCACGCGTCCTACCTGGCTCTTTCACTCTCAAAAATTTATTGACATCCCCTTTATTAAATCCCTTCATCCATTTATAAACTTCGATCCACTCTATCCTCCACGCAACCTTCGCCTTTCTAGAGAGTGTAGATTTAACTGCTTTAGACTGTCTTCATAAGGCAAGTTTCTCACCCCCTGAATCATCTTTGTCATCCTCCTCTGTACAGATTCTAACATATTGATATCCATTCTATAATAGGGGGACCAGAACTGAACTGCATAATCGAGATGAGGTCGAACTAGTGCTAAGTAAGGTTTGAGGATGACTTCAGCGCTCCTGTTGCTCACGCTCCTTGAGATGAAACCTAGTACTCTGTTTGCCCGATTTTAAGCCTGAATGCACCGAGCCCTAGGACGGAGGTCAGCGCTCACTAGGACTCCTAAGTCTCTCTCACGCCCAGACCTGCTTAGAGGAGTGTCATTTAAGGAGTAATTGTGTAAGGGGTTATTCCTACCTACACTGAAAATGCTACACTTCCCGACATTGAATTCCATCTGCCACTTCCTCGCCCAATCATATAGTCTGTCAAGCTCATCCTGGAGAACGGTAGCGTCGCTGTCTGATTGGATTACTCTACCGATCTTGGTATCATCTGCGAACTTACTGACATCGCTACTAATTCCTGTGTCCAAGTCATTGATGTAAATAATAAAAAGCAGAGGACCCAGCACCGACCCCTGTGGGACTCCACTCGTAACACTGCCCCATTCAGATTTCCTACCATTGATTTGCACTCTCTGCTTCCTACCACTAAGCCACGCCCTGATCCAGTTCAAAACTTTCCCATCTACGCCGTGAGCCTGTAATTTTAGTAATAGCCGGTGATGAGGGACTTTGTCGAACGCTTTACTGAAATCTAGATATAATATGTCATAGTTTTCATCTCTGTCAACCGCCTCGATTACTTTAGTGTAGAAGGACAACAGGTTAGATCCTGAATTATATAGTTTTCTTCAAGAAACTTGACGAGTTTGTCTCTGATGATCTTCTCGAGGACAATGAGGAGGAGGAGGAGGAGGAAGAAGAGGAAGAACACAAATAAACACAAAGGAAGAACAAACAACAGCAGACCTGCTGGTCCTTACGAGGCTGTTTGTGAAAGCAACACTAACTATCTAATCAAAGGTGGAAGATGAAGGACAGCAAAGGCGAAGGCTCCTCCCAAAGCTGGCAAGAAAGGAAAAAGAACCATGCAGCATGGAAAAACTGCATAGAAATCATGTAGGAAAGAGGAAAGAACTACCATTACTACTACCACTAACCGGGCGATAAAAGCGGACAAGGACACCGGTATTCGAAAGAACTTAACGTTATTACGACAATGAGTAACATCTTAGTTGCTGGTTGGATTCAAAATACTTGTCTAATCCATTCTTGAAGGCCGTAACTGTTGTACTATCAACGACATCACAGGGTAGAGAGTTCCAAATATTAACAAATCGACTGAAGAAGAAGTGTTTAGCTTCGTTCGACGATAATCTTTTACCACTTATCTTCAAACTGTGATTTCTTCTTGTTCTATTTGATCGATCAATTGTAAAGTAATCTTCCGCATTAATAACACTGAATCCTTTAAACATTTTAAACACTTATATTAGATCGCCTCGCATTCTTCGTTTTGTTAGGCTGAATAAATTTACTTCTTTAAGCCTTTGTTCGTATGATACATTTCTCAACCTAGGAATCATCTTTGTTACTCTTCGTTGAACCCGTTCCAACTTTTCTATGTCTTTTCTGTAATAGGGAGACCAAAACTGTACACATTACTCTAGATGGGATCGAATCAACGAATTATACAGTTTTAATATTACTTTTTCCGATTTATTATTAAAGACTCGTCCGATGAAGCCAACCAATTTGTTTGCAGTTTTAACTACCTCTGAACAATGCTGACCGGGCTTTAAGTCGCTTGATATAGTGATTCCAAGATCCTTTTCTTTACTTACTGCAGAAATTTGTTGGCCATTCATTACGTACCGAACGCGATTGTTATTTTTTTCCGATGTGCAACACTTTACATTTGTCAACGTTAAATTTCATTTGCCATTGATTGGCCCAACGTGCAAGTCGATCTAGATATGATTGTAAAGCTTCTTCGTCGAGTGTCGCAGTTACTTTACTAGCAATTTTTGTGTCATCAGCAAATTTTGATACTTTGCAAGTGAGCCCATCATCGATATCATTAACATAAATTAAGAAGAGCATGGGGCCAAGCACTGATCCTTGAGGTACGCCGCTTCTGACATCGAGCCAGTTAGATGTAACACCGTTTATAACTACTCTGTTTCCGCTCGGAGAGCCAGTCCACAAGCCAATTGTGAATGTTACCCGAGATACCGTGCGCCAATAGTTTGCTGAGCCTTTTGAAAAACCAGATATATGATATCCATTGATCTACTTTCACCGAACACCTCAAAAATATAATGAAAAAAATCAAGTAAGTTAGTTAAGCACGAACGTTTACTACTGAAGCCATGTTGCGAATTATTTATTATATTATTTTCTTCGAAGAATTTCACCATATTGTTGCGAATGATCTCCATTAACTTACAAACAATCGATGTCAGGCTGATTGGTCGATAGTTTCCTGGATGAGACTTGTCCCCCTTTTTGAAAATTGGTTTGACATTTGCTACTTTCCAATCCGACGGAACTTTTCCAGCTGTTAAAGATTTATTGAATATGATGGAGAGCGGTTTACAAATTTGATGTTTGATTTCTTTTAAGACCCTAGGGGTAATTTTGTCTGGAACAGGAGCTTTGCTTACTTAAATATTTTCAGTTGTGCGTAAAATGTCACTTTCTACGATGAGCACCCCACTTATCATCTTTTCGGTCCTTCTAACCTCCTGCGGTTGAGGTAATAAACAATCTGCGTCGGTAAATACAGATGCGAAAAAGTTATTTAGGATTGTAGCCATTTCATTTTCATTGTTCGTGTGGTTACCATTATCATTAGCAAGCGGTCCGATACCACAAGTGAGTGACTTTTTTATTATTTACATAGCTAAAAATTTCTTTAGGATTAGATTTACTCGTTTCCGCTATATATCCTTCAAGATTTTTCTTGCTTCGTTTTATTAATTTCTTGGTTTCGCGGCGAATTCTGTCCAATTCTAGTTTGTCAGCCTCACTTTGAGTTGATATGTATCTACTGTATACGCGTTTTTTTTAAGAGATAGGCTATTTTGAATTTCGTTGTTCCACCATTTGGGTTTCTTCTTAAAGGCTGAACGTCTGTTACGATAGGGTACGCATATGCTTATGGCATTGTTCAATATTGTGGTGAAGGCAACCCAAGATTTATCAATATCTGTTTCCGCCGTGATTTTAGTCCAATCAGAACTATTTAGAATTGATCGGAATCTTACGAAATTCGCTCTCTGATAATCAGGCGCCTTTTCTTTACTAGGAGTTATTTACTTTCTTTCATATTGATGCTGAATGTGATTGTTCGGTGATCGCTGGAACTAAAAATTGGACCAACATTTACTTCGATAACTAGATCAGCTGTCTTTGAAAAGATAAAGTCAAGTATATTATTTTCCCGAGTCGGTTCTTGAACGTGTTGATGTAAATCACTTTCTAGCAAATTTGTGTACGGGTCGAGCCCTGTATGACAGTTCAACGGTTCACCCCATCGTTTCACTGACGAGTTAAAGTCCCTAACAATTATTGCCTCGCAACTGCTGCTTGTTTCTAATAATAATTCACTTAATGAGTGGTCGATATCAAGAGTCTGCCTTGGTGGTCTGTAGATAAGACCAATTACTATTTTACGAGTTTTATTTTCAATTTCCATGAAGACCGTGTCTACATTGATTATAATATCTGTTTTCAAGAATACTGGATGGAGAGAGTGGTGGATATAACAGATAACGCCTCCACCCCGTCTGTTCTCTCTTTCATGACTAAAGATGGTATAACCCGGTAATCTATATTCCGCAATGAAATCTCTATTTGAAGTGTCTATCCAAGATTATGTGACTCCGATGATGTGATAATGATTGGTCGCTGCGAGGACTTCTAAGTCTTCAAATTTGTTACGTAGGCTACGAGCGTTTATATAGCAAGCTTTAATGTGATTCGAGTCGGGGGTTTCGCTGGCTGAGTGCTCCCTTACGGTGGAGCTGCTGTTGTTCTCGCCTTCGCGTTTTTTGGCTTTTGAAGAGCCACTTGGTCACAGAGCAGCCTTCCGAAACGGGCTGCTCCAACAGGGTTTAAATGGATGTCATCAGCAAAGAACAAGTCTGAATCTTAGTAAAAACTGTTCCACAAGTTAGCGAACTGGACGCTTTCTTGTGAGCAAAGGGACTGAAGTCTGTTGTTTGTGCTGAAGGCCTTACTGTAAAAGTTAGATTCGGCACCGACCCTCGGGAGGATTCCTGAGATTATGATGTTACTGGCATCCGTTTTACGTTTATACTGTTTGATCATGCGGCGGTATTTCTCAAGCAGTTCCTCAGAACGGGTTGTCTTTACGTCATTTGTCCCCGCGTGAATGACAAAGAGGGTGTTTCGGTCGGCATTTCTCGTGACATCATCGCACGCTGCGGTGATGTCGTCCAGTCCGACACCTCGATAGCAGTAACGTTTTCTGCGGTCGTTTGATAAACGACCACAGAACTCAACCAGCTGGCCACGCACCATGGAGTCCCCAACTAGGCGAGTCTCAAACTCATCCTCCATGGTGTCTGCCAGCACCTGGAACCTATTGAAGGTAGTGGGGGTCAGTAAATAAAGGAAGAGGAAGAGCAAGAGGAGGAGGAGGAGGAGGAGGAAGATAAGAATGCAGGAGGAGGAGGGAGGAGAGCAGAAATGAAAGGAGAAGTAGTAGGAAAAAGAATAGGATGAGAAGGAGAGGGTAAGGTATTGGTAAAGTAGTGGGCATACGCTATATCTGCCCGTGACCTCGGTGCTCATCTCTGTTGCATTAGCCCGTGAGCCTATGGTGGGTAAAAGCCAAGGGACAAGTGTGACATCCGGATTGCCTTGATTTACCTTTCCGAGATTTGTACATGTTTACTCATTTAAAGACCAGCCAGCAAGGGAAGATGAACAGCTATTGTTAAGCTACATGCTGACTGCCCGGTCCGGGATTCGAACTCAGGGCCGAGGATTTGTGGCTAAGCCAAGTTGCTACCATTTCATCACGAAGGCACAAAAGAAGAAGTAAAATATAATGATGAGTGAAAGTATAAATAATCCGAAGGAAAAGCATAGAGGGAAGAAGAAAGGAGAAAAGAAAAAGGTGAAGATAAAAAAAAGTAAAAAGAAAGAGGAAAAAGAAGAGAGGAAAATATATAATCAGGAGAAGGAAGTTTAGGTAATAGTTTTTCGAGTTGTCATTATCATGACATGTATGAAGACGTAATGTGTATGAGGCAGTCATGCAAGAGAGGCAAAACGAAGTTGAATGTAAGGGGAAGACGTGCTGGAAAATATAAGGAGGAAAACTATGGAAGTAATTAGAGGAGAGGTTTTGAGGCAAGAACAAGTGTCGAAGAGAATGAAGACGAACAATGAAGGAAAGTGAAAATGAACTAAAGAACATAAAATGCATAGGAAACTATAGGGAAGAAAACAATAAATGGTATAAAAGGAGCGATGATGAAGAGGAAGGATTAAGGGTGAAGAGAAAAGATAAAGGGAAAGAGGAGGAAGGAAAAATAAAATGGGAAGCTTGCTAAGCTGTGCGGATCGTTGGCGCTCATCTCCATCTCTTTGGCCTTTGAGCTTGTGGTGGGAATGAATTTTTAACCTCGTGACACAAGGCAGGTGGGACATCCGGGTTACCACATATCACTTTTCCTTCTCCTGGTTCACTAAGGTATTCATTTATCGACCAATCTGAATGGTAGAATTAACTGTTGGATTGTCTATGCGTTGACGACCCCTGGCATCGTGTTGCCAGGTGCTAATCACTACACCACGGAAGCGTAGGATGATAAATTCAAGTATTGAGAAATATAATTTGCAAGGGAGGAGAATAAAGAAAAATGTATGTATAGAGGAATGAAAAATATACAGAGACCGAAAGAGAAGAGTAAGGGAAAAGTTTGAGAACGAAAAGAGATAGAAATAGGTGAGAGAAGGGAAATGAAGCTACACAGAAAAAGAGAATAGACAGATATACAGGAGCAAAGGAAAACTTCAGACTTATAAAGAATAAAAATGAGTGTACATGGATAAGGGAAAGGGAAAGTTACAGAAGTGAATTAAGAACAAAAAAAAAACACAACGATTCAAAGGCTAGGGAAAAGCGTCAAGAAATAGGGTTAGAGGGGGATGACGAAAATAGGGGAGATATTAAAGAATTTATGTTTAAAGAAAAGGGATGAGTTAAAGAGGAAAGAGGAATATAAGTGTGAACGCATAAAGGGGAACAGAAAAAAAAATTGAGTGAGAGGAGGAAAGATAAACACATAAAGGCTGAAAGTGGATTAGGAAGTAAAAAATAAATGTGGCAAACTCGGAAAAATGTCAGGAAAGTGGATTAGTCGCAAAAAAATATGAGTCGAACACGGAGAGGGAACGGATGCAAAAACGAAACGAAAAGAAAAAAAAATAAAGGGCGCATAAAGGAAAAGGAATATATCAGAATGAGGTGAAAGGGAAAACAAAAGAATAACGAGGAATAAAAACGAAAAAACGTATAAAGGGAACAACAGAAAGGGGCGGATCATAAACAAACAAACAAACTCGAAAGGAGAAAAAAAAGGTATGAAGCGAAAATATGTAGAAAACCAAAAAATGGGGACAGACCAGAAAACATCTAAAACATGGATAACGATGACAAAAAGAAAAAAAAAAATACATATAAAGGAAACATCAAAGAGAGGCAGAAAAATATCAAACTCAAGAAGGAAAAAGGTATTAGGCGAAAATAAGTAGACAACCCAAAACGGAAACCGATCCAGGCGCCGTCAGTGCCTTCAGTAAGCAAAGGGCGAGCACCTGGGGCACCTTGGGACATCAGGTGGAAAAAAAAGAGGTGAGCGTAAAGTCCCGTGGCCACACCTCGGCAGGTGATGAGCCGCGCCGGAGATGAGGCGCCGCAGGCAGGTACGCACGGGAGGAGGAGGAGGAGGAATACATAGGAATACATAGGAATAACAGGCACCAGAAGACCTATCGGTCTATGGCGAGGGTGTCTGTTTACTACCGCTGCTACTAGTAATCTACGTGTGGTAGGACAGGACAGAATAGATGAAGGCTCCTCCCCACCCACCTCTCCTTCCGGCAACGTGCCGGCAGGAAAGAAGTTACAAGAGAATAACATGTACCTTTAAGGAAGAAGGGGACATGGAAATTTTACAGTAAATAGATAAATAAGAGGAAATTATTACCCTTAACTTACCCTACTGGTAACCTAAGCTGTGGGGGAAAAAGACTTCATTACATAAGAACATAAGAACATAGAAACACAGGGAGACTGGAAGAGGCCGAGTGGCCTACACAGGGCAGCCCCAGAATCCCCTCTAATACTCACGATGGGTGAGGTGTAGTTTCAGGGGCACAGATGGGGGGTTGATCCTCGTTTTTCCGGTGGTACTATGCACGCACCAGCTTTACTCTATTGTTAACTTACGCTACTTGCAATCTAGGTTGTGGGGGAGAATAATATGGATTTAGGTTGAGGTCTTGCTGCAATCTGTCTGAAAACATGCGAAGAAAGGTCAGTATAAACCTATATCCCTGAAGTACTTATCCAATGAAGACTTGAAGCTATTGATACTCTGTGCGCTAACTACTGACGATGGGAGTCTATTCCAGTGATCGACGACTCTCTTATTGAGAAAACTTCTGCGCACCAATGTGTTACATCGGTTTCCCTTTAACTTCATTCCGTTGCTGCGTGTTCTTGTGTTGGTGTCTTTTTGAAATAGACTATCTGGGTTAATGTTGTCGAATCCATTAATGATTTTGAACACTTCAATTAAGTCCCCTCTTATCCTTCGCTTTTTTAGGGAAAACATATCTAAACGGTTTAAACGCTCGTCATATGGCAAGTTTCGGAGCGCTGGAATTTGTTTGGTTGCTCGTCGCTGTATCTTTTCTTTCAAAACTTGATCTTTGATATAGTTCGGTGACCAGAACTGAACGGCGTATTCTAGGTGTGGTCTTACAAATGCTAAATATAATCTCTTCATAAGTTCGGGTGATTTATTATCAAAGTTTATAGAGATTAATCCTAACGTCATATTGGCTTTTTTACTCGCTGCAGAACATTGATCACTCATTTTAAGAGTGTTACTGATAATGACAGTAAGATCTTTTTCTTGTTTTACTTCGCTGAGCTCATGTCCTTGAATCTGATATTTAAAGGTAGGATTTTTTCACCGATGTGCATTACTTTACATTTATCTACGTTAAAACGCATTTGTCATTTTTCGCTCCAGTCGGCAAGTCTTATTAAGTCTGATTGAATATTCTCGCAACTCTGACTGTTCATTACCGCACCTCCTAATTTGGTGTCGTCGGCGAATTTTGCTACTTTTGATAGGATATCAGTTTCTAAGTCGTTCACGTAAATTATGAATAGTGTTGGCCCTAGGACCGAACCTTGGGGCACGCCACTGGTGACGGGTTGCCAATCCGATGCTTCACCGTTAAGAACTACACATTGTTCTCTGTCGGTGAGCCAGTCATGAATCCACGCACATAGATGGTCGTTAATACCGTGGGAACGCAGTTTAGAAATAAGCCGAACGTGAGGAACTCTATCAAACGCTTTCTGAAAATCTAAGTAAATTACGTCATATGGGCTTCGGGCGTCCCAACATATATAAACATCGTTGAAAAAGGTTAATAGGTTGGTAAGGCAAGACCGATTACTACGAAATCCATGCTGACTATCAGTTATCAAATCATTTGTTTCAAGGAAAGTGATCATTTTATCCCTGATTATTTTTTCGAATAGTTTAATTAGGACAGACGTAAGGTTGATGGGACGATAATTACTGGCTTGTTTTTGATCTCCTTTTTTAAAGATCGGGGTAATATTGTCCTTTTTCCACCCGAGAGGCACATTGGCCTGTGCTAATGACTTGTTGAATATTAATGTTATGGGTAATTCTAGCTGTTAACTACATTTTCTCAACACGCGAGGAGATAAATTGTCGGGGCACGGAGATTTATTTGGATCTATTGTCTGCAGGTACGCACGCACTTCGCTGATATCAATTTCGGTCAATGCAAGCTTATGTTCTTCAGGGCCTTGAAAAATTTTCTTCGGGGCTGGAATCGATGTCATGTTCTCTTTTGTAAATACGCTACTAAAGGTTGAATTTAGGACCGACGCCATGCCTTTATCACCACTAATCGTATTGCCACTTAATAGTAGTGGGCCGATATTATTTTTAACATTTTTTTTGTTTCTTATGTAACTGAAAAATAACCGGGGATTTTTCTTAACATCGAGTGATATTTTCATCTCATATTCGCGTTTATGTTTTTTTGATTTCCCTTTCGCACTCTCTCTTGACATTGATGTAATTAGTATGATCCTGTGGATTATGTGTCAGTTTATATTTCTTATAGAGTTTTCTTTTTTCGGCGATGATTTTTTGTACGTAATTATTCATCAACAACGGTTTTTGATTATCAGTCCTTCGTGGCTTGAGTGGAATGAATTTATTTACACTCGCTGTGATTTGTGCAGTAAAACGACTATACATTTCTTGAACGCTGACGTTGTTGAGCAAATGATTCCAATTTACTGAAGCCAGTTCTCTTTTTAGGTCCATACAATTTGCTTTACTATAATTATGTATTAAGAGTGAGTTTGCTTGTGTTTTTGTTTCAATATTCAAAGTACATCTTATTATGTTGTGGTCGCTGCTTGCAAATGGCTCGCCTACCTCACAGGCAGTTATGAGATGACTATCGGTCGCGAAGATTAAATCAAGAATATTATTTCCGCGTGTCGGCATGGTAACAGTTATATTAAGAAATGAATTTTGTGCAAAGTTAAAGTTAAAGGAGGAGAAGGAGGAGGAGGAGGGAATGGAACGAACCTTTAGAAAAGAGCAAACATGGATATAACTGTGTGTGTGTGTGTGTGTGTGAGAGAGAGAGAGAGAGAGAGAGAGAGAGAGAGAGTAGAAAATAGGGTGTTGAAAGGAATAGAATTAGATCAGTCGGTAATAGGACACGAAGGAAGTAATCTCTCTCTCTCTCTCTCTCTCTCTCTCTCTCTCTCATCTGCCATCCCCTCCTCCTGAGCTGCCGTCGTTGTGTCGTTGATGATCCTGAAGACGCTGACACCACCAGGGAGGGACGGATGGATGGGTGGGGGATGTATGGGTGGATCAGTAGAGGTTGGATGGGTGATGGAGGGGTCGGCGGTGGGTAAATGACTGGATCAGCAATGGGTGGATTGGTGAATGGAGGGCCCGACGGTGGATGGATGGGTGGATGATCGGTGGGCGGATTGGCAGCCGGTGGATCAGCCGTGGGAGGATGGTCGGGCAGGTAAGTCAAGGTACGGATGGCCTGTGAGGTGTTGTATAGATTGGGTGGGAACACGGCCAGATGGAAATATTCTATGAATTAATTTATGAAGATATTGATCGATAGTTACATGGAATGATGTGAAGATGGACGGAACAATATATGGTAAGAGTTAGATAGATATATGAATGGCGGGACGGACTCACTGTCGTTCATTTAAATGCATTAATGACGCCTTGCCTGACATTAATAAATAAATGGACAGATGGCCCGCTACTCACTGCCCCTAAAAAAATAATCAAAAGAGGTGGCCGAAAGAGAGGTCAATTTCGGGAGGAGAGGTGTCCTGATACCCTTCTCTTGAAAGAGTTCAAGTCGTAGGCAGGATGAAATACAGATGAAGGAAGATTGTTCCAGAGTTTACCAGTGTGAGGGTTGAAAGAGTTAAGATGCTGGTTAACTCTTGCATAAGGGGTTTGGCCAGTATAGGGATGAGCATGAGTAGAAAGTCGTGTGCAGCGGGGCCGCGGGAGGGGGGGAGGCATGCAGTTAGCAAGTTCAGAAGAACAGTCAGCGTGGAAATGTCGATAGAAGATAGAAAGAGAGGCAACATCGTGACGGAATTTAAGAGGTAGAAGACTATCATAACAACATAAGAACATAAGAACATAAGAACGCAGGAGTCTACAAGAGGCCGGTAGGCCTGTACGAGGCAGCTCCTTTGACCCTAAGCTCCCGTGTATCTAACCCCACCTAATATCGCTGTCCATTAATTTATCTAGTCTATTTTTGAATGTGACAATTGTATTGGCACTCACCACATGACTGCTAAGCCTATTCCACTCATCCACCACCCTGTTAGTAAAGCAATTTTTGCCTATGTCCCTGTTGAATCTGAATTTATCCATTTTAAACCCATTACTTCGTGTCCTACCCGGTTCTCTTACCAACAAAACCTTATGAATGTCTCCCTTATTACAGACCTTCATCCATTTATAAACCTCGATCATGTCTCCACGCACCCTTCGCCTTTCTAGAGAATGCAAGTTTAACTGTTTGAGTCTCTCCTCGTATGGCAAGTTTCTCAACCCCTGAATCATCTTAGTTATTCTCCTCTGCACCGATTCTAACATTTTGATATCCATTCTATAGTAAGGTGACCAGAACTGAACCGCATAGTCAAGATGAGGTCTAACTAATGCTAAATATAGTTTGAGGAAGACTTCGGGGCTTCTGTTGCTTACGCTCCTTGAAATAAATCCCAGTACCCTATTAGCTCGATTTCTAGCTTGAATGCATTGTGCCCTTGGACGGAGATCAGAGCTCACTAAGACCCCTAAATCCCTCTCGCACCCAGACCTGCTTATGAGAGTGTCATTTAAGCAATAGTTATGTGAGGGGTTGTTCCCACCTACACTCAGAATACTGCACTTCCCTACATTGAACTCCATCTGCCATTTATCCGCCCAGTCATACAATCTGTTGAGTTCACCTTGGAGAATACTAGGGTCCTGATCCGACTCAATTACTCTACCGATCTTGATATCTTGCAGTATTCTGGTGAGACGAAGAGCTTTAGACTCCACTCTGTCCAGAATAGCTGTGTGTGTGGAGCCCCCCACACGTGAGATGCATACTCCATACGAGGGCGGACAAGGCCCCTGTATACGGATAGGAACTGCGCGGGGGAGAAGAACTCGCGGAGACGATACAAAACGCCCAACCTCGAGAAAACTGATTTAGTGAGAGAGGAGATGTGAAGTTTCCAGTTGAGATTTTGAGTTAAGGATAGACCGAGGATGTTTAGTGTTGAAGATGGTGATAGCTGACAGGCAGGGTGTCAGCACGGAAGCACAGTTTGTAAGGACAATAGGAGGCACTCCATCAGGTCCATAAGCCCTCTGAGAGTTGAGGCCAGAGAGGGCATAGAAAACATCATTTGGAAGAATAACAGGCATAAAGGAGACAGAGGGGGGGATGAGTTGGAGGAATATGCCCAGAATCCTCCAGGGTGGAGTTCTTACAGAACTTTTGAGCGAAGAGTTCAGCCTTAGATACAGATGAGACAGCAGTGCTGCCGTCAGGGTTAAGGAGAGGAGGGAAAGAGGAAGAAGTGAAATTGGAGGAGATATTTTTGGCTAGATGCCAGAAGTCACGGGCAGAATTAGAAGAAACAAGGTGTTGACGTTTTCTATTGATAAAAGAAGTTTTAGTAAGTCGGAGAATAGATTTGGCACGATTCCGGGCTGAAATGTAAAGGTCATAGCGGGAGTTCGAAGGCTCTGGAACCTTTTGTGAGCTGCCTCTCTATCTATCTATCTATTTATCTCTATTTATCTATCTATCCATAAATCTCTATCTATCTATATCTATCTATCTATCTATCTATCTATCTATCTATCTATCTATCTATCTATCTATCTATCTATATATCTATCTATCTATCTATCTATCTATCTATCTATCTATCTATCTATCTATCTATCTATCTATCTATCTATCTATCTATCTATCTATCTATCTATCTATCTATATATATATATATATATATATATATATATATATATATATATATATATATATATATACAAATATATATATATATACACACACACACACACACACACACACACACGCATAACTTTCTTCTTCGTCTTCTTCTCCGAAACCCAAATAGTTCATTATCTACTTCCTCTCTTCCCACACATCTAAATAACACACACACACACACACACACACACACACACACACACACACACACACACACACACACACATCCCGGTAGCTCAGGGGTAGAGCGTCTGGCTCACAATCAGAAGGACCGGGGTTCAATTCCCCGGCCGGGTGAATATAAGTTGGGTTTATTTTCTTTCACGTGTAGCGCCTGTTCACCTAGTAGTGAGTAGGTACGCGTCGTCAGGCAAGGATTTGTGATCTCGTTGTCGCGGTGTGTTGTGTGTGAGTGGTCTCAGTCCTTCCCAAAGATCGGTACTACGAGCTATGTGCTCTTCCGTAGGTGAACGGCTGGCTGTCTCGAGAGAGACCCGCAGCAGACCAAGAGGTGAATTACACACACACACACACACACACACACACACGCACACACAGGCAGACCTAACACATGATCTGCCTTACAGTTCACTTGACTCGCTGGTGTTTGGTAATTAGTGTTTAATCAAGTCACCTAATCAAGTCGTTCTCACTAATTAAGTCGTGGCGTCGTCATTAAGAGGTAAAGGAGAAATGGAAAAAGACAAAGGGAGAGGTAGAGGTGAGGAAAGGTGTATGAGAAGGAAGGAAATAGCAGCAGGTGGAAGCAAAGAACACAACATTAAGATCAGTTCGATCAGTTTTCCTCGGAGGCGGCGTTTCTCAAGAGAGAACATGTTAAGAGTGGAAAGCCTTTCTTCGTAAGACTTGTTGCGTAAGGAAGGGATCATTTTTGTTGCCCGACGCTGAACACCTTCTAATTTAGCAATGTCCTTTGCATGGTGGGGAGACCAAAACTGTACCGCATATTCCAAGTGGGGTCTGACTAAACTATTGTAGAGCCGAAGTGTTACATCTTTATTCTTGAAAAAAAGTTTCTTTTAATGAAGCCCAACATTCTGTTCGCTTTATTTGCTGCATCGATACATTGATGTGAGAATTTGAGGTTTGACGCGATTTTGACCCCCAGGTCCTTAACGCATTGAACGCTTGTGAGTTTAACGCCGCGCATTTCGTAATCGAACTTCTTATTTCTTGTTCCAACTTCAAGAACCTGGCACTTGTCTACGTTAAAGGGCATCTCCCATCTATCTGACCAAGCTGAAATTTTGTGCAAATTCTCTTGGAGGCTTTGCCTGTTTTCGTCAGTGAGAACCGAGTTACCAATCTTTGTGTCGTCTGCAAATTTACTAATGCGATTATTGAGTCCAACATCCAGAGAGAGAGAGAGAGAGAGAGAGAGAGAGAAGGACGGTTACGTTGAGGAAGATGCGAACGGAGAGGAAAATGGAGAGGATAGAGAGAGGATGACGAGGTAATGGGACCATTTAATTCAGAGAGTGCGGGGTAGAAGCCTTGTTAACAGAGAGAGAGAGAGAGAGAGAGAGAGAGAGAGAGAGTGGAAAATAAATAAATATCAAAGAAAACACGGACTGATAATAATAATAATAATAATAATAATAATAATAATAATAATAATAAAAATAATAATAACTTTTTTTTTACAACAAAGGATACAACTCAGGAGCACAAAAAAAGGAAACAATAATAAAAAAAAATAGCCCGCTACTCGCTGCTCCCCAAAAGAATCTAAAGAGGTGGCCGAAAGGGAGGTCAATTTCGGGAGGAGAGGTGTCCAGATACCCTTCTCTTGAAAGAGTTCAAGTCGTAGGCAGGAGGAAATACAGAAGAAGGAAGATTGTTCCAGAGTTTACCAGCGTGAGGGATGAAAGAGTGAAGATGCTGGTTAACTCTTGCATAAGGGGTTTGGACAGTGTAGGAATGAGCATGCGTAGAAAGTCGCGTGCAGCGGGGGCCCGGGAGGGTGGGGGGAGGCATGCAGTTAGCAAGTTCAGAAGAGCAGTCAGCGTGAAAATAGCGATAGAAGATAGAAAGAGAGGTAACATGGCGGCGAAAATTAAGAGGTAGAAGACTATCAGTAAGAGGAGGAGAGCTGATGAGACGAAGAGCCTTAGACTCCACTCTGTCCAAGAGAGCTGTGTGATTGCAGCCCCCCCAAACGTGAGATGCATACTCCATACGAGGGCGGACAATGCCACTGTATATGGATAGCAACTGTGCGGGGGAGAAGAACTGGCGGAGACGATACAGAACACCCAACCTCGAGGAAGCTGATTTAGTGAGAGAGGAGATGTGAAGTTTCCAGTTAAGATTTTGAGTTAAGGATAGACCAAGGATGTTTAGTGTTGAAGAAGGTGACAGCTGAGTGTTGTTGAAGAATAGGGGATAGGTGTTTGAAATATTGTGTCGAGTTGATAGGTGGAGAAATTGGGTTTTTGAGGCATTGAAGGACACAAGGTTCCTACCCCAATCGGAAATGATAGTAAGGTCTGAGGTTAAGCGTTCTGCAGCCTCCACCTTGTGTCATGTAATTCCTGTTGAGAGGGTCTTCTGTTGAAAGAGGTTGTATAATGCAGAGTGGAGTCGTCGGCGCATGAGTGGACAGGACAGTTTGTTATGGAAAGAAGATCATTGATGAATAACAGAAAGAGAGTGGGTGATAGAACAGAGCCCTGTGGAACACCACTGTTAATAGGTTTAGGGGAAGAACAGTGACCGTCTACCACAGCAGAGATAGAATGGCCGGAAAGGAAACTGGAGATAAAGGAACAGAGAGAAGGATATAATCCGAAAGAGGGCAGTTTAGACAGCAAAGACTTGTGCCAGACTATATCGAAGGGTTTCGATATGTCTAGCGCAACTGAGAGAGTTTCACCGAAATGGATAAGAGAGGATGACCAAGAGTCAGTTAAGAGAGCAAGAAGATCGCCAGTAGAACGCCCCTTGCGGAACACATACTTGCGATCAGGTAGAAGGTTCGAAGAGGAAAGGTGCCTTTGAATTTTCCGGTTAAGGATTGATTCAAAAGCTTTAGATAGACAGGAAAGTAAAGCTATAGGGCGGTAGTTTGAGGGATTGGAACGGTCACCCTTCTTAGGCACAGGCTGTACGAAGGCGTACTTCCAACAGGAAGGAAAGGTAGATGGTGATAGGCAGAGGCGAAAGAGTTTGACCAGGTTGGGTGTCAGCACGGAAGCACGGTTTTTAAGGACAGTAGGAGGCACTCCATCAGTCCATGAGCCTTCTGAGAGTTGAGGCCAGAGAGGGCATAGAAAACACCATTTCTAAGAATCTTAATAACAGGCATAAAAGAGTCAGAGGGGGGATAAGTAGGAGGAATATGCTCAGAATCGTCCAGGGTGGAGTTGTTACAGAGGGTTTGAGCGAAGAGTTTACCCTTAGAGATAGAAGAGACGGCAGTGCTGCCGTCTGCGTTAAGACGAGGCCGGAAAGAGGAAGAAGTGAAATTGGAAGAGAATTTTTGGCTAATTGCCAGAAGTCTCTGAAAGAATTAGAGAAAGCAAGGTTTGACATTTGCTATGGATAAAGGAGTTTTTGTTAAGTCGTATAATAGATTTGGCACGATTCCGGGCGGAAATGTAAAGGTCAAGGTTAGCGGGAGTACGAAGGCTCTGATACCTTTTGTGAGTTGCCTGTCTATCTTTGAGAGCACGAGAACAAGCGTGATTAAACCAAGGCTTTTTAGCATGGGGAGTAGAGAAAGTATGTGGAATGTATGCCTCCATTCTGAGACAATCACCTCTGTGATGCGCTGGGCACACACAGAGGGGTCTCTATCCTGGAAGCAGTAATCATTCCACAGGAAATCGGAAAAGTACATCCTCAGGTCGTCCCACCGAGCTGAAGCAAAATGCCAGAAGCATCGCCTCTTCGGTGGATCCAAAGGGTGTATAGGAGCAATAGGACAGAATACAGAAATATGGTTGTGATCGGAGGAGCCCAACGGAGAGAACAGTTTGATAGAGTAAGCAGAAGGGTTAGAGGTAAGGAAGAGGTCTAGTATGTTGGGCCGGTCTCCAAGACGGTCGGGAATACGTGTAGGGTGCTGAACCAACTGTTATAGGTCATTGAGGAGAGCAAAGTTTTAGGCTTGTTCACCAGACTGGTCAGTGAAAGAGGATGAAAGCCAAAGCTGGTTGTGAACATTGAAATTTCCTAGGATGGAGATTTTAGCGAAGGGAGAGTGGGTCAAGATGTGCTCCACTTTAGAGTTCAAGTAGTCAAAGAATTTTACATAGTTAGTAGAGTTAGGTGAGAGATAAACATCACAGATGTATTTAATAATAGAATGACAATGAAGTCTTAGCCAGAAGGTAGAAAATTCAGAAAAGTCACTGTCGTGGGCAAGATAGCAAGTGTTGTTGTTTCGCACGTAGACGAAACATCCAGCTTTGGATTGAAATTTAGGATAGAGATAGTAGGAGGGAACAGAGTAGAGATTGCTGTCAGTAGCCTCAGAGACCTATGTTTCGGTGAGGAAGAGAAGGTGAGGTTTAGAGGAGGAGAGATGGTGTTCCACAGAATGAAAATTAGAACGAAGACCACGAATGTTGCAGAAATTGATAAGAAAAAGGTTCGAGGAGTTATCAAGACACCTCTCAGGTCGGCAGCCAGAAGGGGAGTCCTCCCTGGGGGAATTTGTGGTCCCCCCCCAGGCGGGGACTCCGAGGCACTGTTGTTGAACGCCATTTTGAATTTTGAATTTTGGGAAAAGGTGTGTGTTGTGTGAATGTAGTGTGGTGAGGATAGAGAGAGAATCTGTCTTTAGAGAGCATGCTGAACTACTCTCTGGTGTAGATGAGACAATAGGGAAACTGTTAGTGAGGTAATGGGAAGGGTCTTTGGAGGGCTTCAGCACCCTCCTCACTTCCCATATATACCTCACCGGTAGTGGCTTGCGCCCGTTCCGTAGGAGGATTGGGAGAGGGAGAGAAGGGAGGAGGAAGGGGGGGACAAGGTAGTAGAGGACGGGACGGGAAGGGGAGGAGGGGGAGGGAAGAGAATGCAATTTTCCGAGGAAGGAGGGAGGGACAGGGAAGGGGGAGGAGGAGATCAGCGTCATGTGAGAGAGGAGGAAGTGGGAAGGAAGGAAGGAAGAAAGGAAGGAACGGTGGTGCAGCTGCAGGGATATGGGGGAGTGAAGGGGAAGGGGAGAAGGGGATGAATATTCTCCAGCGTTTGAGCAAAAACGAAAGATTACTAATATAGGAAAGTCATGACAGGAAAAGTAAAACTTTATTCAAATGTTCAACATATTACGACAAAACACTTCAACTAGAACTGTTAATAGCGGCTCCCGTGGGAAAGCTGTGTAAGCCCTGGTCTCATGCCTCAGCGAAGAAACCACATGGAAATATGAACGAGGAGATAATAATAATAATAATAATAATAATAATAATAATAATAATAATAATAATAATAATAATAATAAATTATTATTATTATTATTATTATTATTATTATTATTATTATTATCATCAAACATTATTGATCTTGGCTACATTGAAAAGACGGAGAGAGAGAGAGAGAGAGAGAGAGAGAGAGAGAGAGAGAGAGAGAGAGAGAGAGAGAGAGAGAATGATAAAATAGAGAAGTTACAATGAAGTAAAAAAAACATATATAGTATGTACTATGGTCTATGTTAATGTTATGCATCAAAGAAAAAAATGTACGGGTCATGAGATTGAGCGGCGATCATGTTACTGCTTGCTTGTACTGTTATATACACTGCCATGTAGCCTACAGTCATCGTCAGAGGCAGTCATGGCGCGCTGCCTTGGGCTGAGTGACGAATATTTACTCTGAATTATTCATTTAGTATCTAATTTTGAACAATAACTGAAAAGTCAGAATGATTGAATCACTGAGTCTGATGACTGATACCGATTGATACCGATCCACTGTAAAAAAAAAAAAAAAAAAAACATTTCTGTGAGCATGCCGCGCTGCAAATGTCTTCGATGGTTTTCTAAGTACCGCAAAAAGTACCACAGGATTTTTTAGTGCCGTCCGCGGTAGTGCGGTATATTCAGAAAGTTTGCGGTAATGCGGTAGTGCGGTACTTTTTTTGTGATGCGGTACTACCGCAGTAACGCACTACCGCACTAAGTATAGCACTTGCCCACCTCTGTTATTTAGTCTGCCTTGAAGCTGTTAATAGACTGTGCACGCATTACGGCTGCTTCGTCTGGTGTACCTATTAACCAATTTCGTTGTAAGCTGATCTTGACTGTTCTTAATAAATCTGATTTTATCTTACTATCTATCTTACGATTTGCTACAAGTGTTACTCTTTTTATTTTTTCCACTACTAGATCTTCGTGTGTGTATTTTTCTAGTCTTTTTTTTTTTTACTTATTCATTCTTGCCTTCCCCTCTCTCACACCAACATTTGTGTTTTTATAGCTTTTTCCTGTTCTCCCTCCCCTTCCCTCCCTAGCCCCTTCTGTTGTCCTGTCTTAGTTTCCTTTATCGTTTCCTCCTGTTTCTTTCCCTCTTCCACCATCCCTTCGCCTTCCAATCGCACATTTCTCACACAACTTTCCTCCTTCCATTGTTTCTCATCTCCTCCCTCCTCCAACCCCTTGCATCTTTTATTTCCTGTGTGGCACAAAAAAATACAAAGAACCTTTCAGCATACTTTCCTTCTATTCTTTGGGCTTCTTTATATTTCAAGTCTAGGCGTGAGATAATAGTGGAAAGGGTGAGAGGGGGATTGTGGGTGAAGTGTGTGTGTGTATGTGTGTGTGTGTGTGTGTGTGTGAAAGTGCCGGGATGTATGAGTGCCGAGGGATCGAACCCGGGCCTTCTGAGTAGAAGTCAAGGCAGCATACCGACTACGCCACCGATGGGCCATAAGGTCTCTGCGTCAACAGCCACCTCTGCGGCCTACATCTGACGCCCCAGCCCCGCAATGTGGGGATGAAGGTGGAGGTGACCCCGCTCCCCTCGTGGCCGCCGGAGTCGCTTTTAATCCACAGTAGGGGGCTGGGGGCTGGGGTATTAGAGTGAAGTCAGTAAGTTTGCTGATGATACAAACATCAGCAGAGTCAATGAGTCGGACGCTAGTATCCTCCAGGATGAACTAAACAGATTGTTTGATTGGGCGGGGAAGTGGCAGATGGAGGTCAGTGTCGGGAAGTGCAGTATTCTGAAGGTAGGTAGGAAAATCCCTTCACATAATTATTGCTAAAATGACGCTTCCTTAATTAAGCAGGTCTTGGTATCAGAGGGATTTAGCGGTCGTATTGAGCTCTGATCTCCGTCCAAGGGCACAACGCATTCCGGCTAAAAATCGTGGAAACGGGATACTGAGATTCATTTCAAGAAGCGTAAGCAATAGAAGCCCCGAATACATCCTCAATCTTTATTTAGCATTAGTTTAAACCTCATTCCGATTGTGCGGCTCAGTTCTGGTCACCTTACTATAGAATGGATATCAAAATGCTTGAATTAGTACAGAGGAGGATGACAATGATGGTTCACGGGTTAAGAGATTTGCCATATGAGGCAAGATCTAAACAATTAAACTTGCATTATCTAGAAAGGCGAAGAATGCGAGGAGATATGATCGAAGTTTACAAATGCGTGGGTGAAGGACTTTAATAAGGCTCTGATGGTAAGAGAACTGGCTAAGACATGTAGAAATGAGATTAAACTGGAAATATTCATATTCAAGGACATAGGCAAGAACTGGTTTACCAACAGAGTGGTGAAAGAGTGGAACAGGCTCGGTGGTTATATTGTGAGTGTCATTACGATAATCACAATGAAAAAAAAATAGGATTTGATAAATTCATGGGTAGTGATATTAAGTGGGGTTAGCACCACAGGAGTTGCCTTGTGTAGGCCTTCCGACCTCTTGCCGACTCCATATGTACTTTTATGTGTTTGCGTGTGTGTGAGGATGGGGGGGAGGGGTTGTGTGTGTTTGTGGGGGGGGTTGTGTGTGTACGGGGGGGGGGGGGGGTTGTGTGTGTACGGGGGGGGGGGGGGGGTTTTGTGTTTGGGGGGATGTACAGGTATGCCTCACCGTTGCAATAATTCATATTCATATTTATTTCACGGACCGGGTGATTTAAATCAGACGCGTGCAATTTTCGGGGGGTGACGCACACTTCGTTATTCCGATTAATTCCGTCATATTAGATTATTATTTGGCGCACACACACACACACACACACACACACACACACACACACACACACCATAAATTATTTCAGTGTCCCATGCACCTCAGTCACCACCACTGCACCTCCAAATCACGACCACTGTTGTCATCACCATCACTCTATCCTCCATCATTACCGCCATATGACCCAGAAGTTGCAGCGCCAAGACACGACGAACCAATAATCATCATCACCACCACCACCACCACCACCCC